>NC_060071.1:113613635-113916666 GCF_922984935.1 Meles meles
GTCTTTATGATTTCTCTTCTCCTGCTGTGTTTAGCTTTCTTTGTTGTTCTTTCTCCAGCTCCTTTACGTGTAGGGTTAGGTTGTGTATTTGAGACCTTTCTTGTTTCTTGAGAAAGGCTTGTATTGCTATATATTTTCCTCTCAGGACTGCCTTTGCTGTGTCCCACAGATTTTGAACCGTTGCATTTTATTATAATTTGTTTCCATGAATTTTTTCAATTGTTCTTTAATTTCCTGGTTGACCCATTCATTCTTTAGCCTCCATGTATTTGGGTTATTTTGTGAATTTCCATGTTTAGCTCTGCTAATTTTCTTTGCACTGAAGTCCACTAGTCTGATATTAATAAAACCACTAAAGATTTATTTTGATTAGTATTTACATTGTATATTTTTAATGCTTTCCTTTTAACCTATCTGTAGCATTATGCATATTTTTTAAGATTTTATTTATTTGCCACAGAGAGAGCTTGTACAAGCAGGGGGAGGGGCAAGCAGAAGAAGAAGCAGGTTCCCTGCTGAGCAAGGAACCTAATATGGGACTCAGTCCCAGGACCCCGAGATCATGACCTAAGTTGAAGGCAGCTGCTTAACCACCCAGGCATCCCTATGGTATTATATTTAAAGATAAATTTCATGACTGACAAGACTCTGTCCCACAGTCTGTTTTGAGTTTTTTTTTCCTCACATTTTTATTTAAATTCCAGTTAGTTAACATACCATGTAATATTAGTTTCAACTATAAAATTTAGTGATTCATCATTTACATATAACATCAGTGTTCATCATGACAAGTCCACTTCTTCATACCCATCACTTATTTACCCATCTTCCCACCCATTCCCCTCCAATAACCCTCTTTGTTCTCTTTATTTAAGAATCTGTTTCCTGGTTTGCCCTATCTTTTTTTGTTCCCCTGTGTTTTTCTATCAGTTCTGTTTCTTAAATTCCATATATGAGTGAAATAAAAAGCTTCTGCACAGTTAAGGAAATAATCAACAAAACTAAAAGGCATCCTATGGAATGGAAGAAGATACTTGCAAAAGACATATCTTTTTTTTTTTAAAGATTTTATTTATTTATTAGACAGACAGAGATCACAAGTAGACAGAGAGGCAGGCAGAGAGAGAGGAAGGGAAGCAGGCTCCCCGCCAAGCAGAGAGCCTGATGCGGGGCTCGATCCCAGGACCCCGGGATCATGACCTGAGCCGAAGGCAGAGGCTTTAACCCACTGAGCCACCCAGGCGCCCCGCAAAAGACATATCTGATTGGGGTTCCTGGGTGGCTCAGTCATTAAGCATCTGCCTTCAGCTCAGGTCATGATCCTGGGGTCCTGGGATCGAGCCCCACATTGGGTTCCCTGCTCTGTGGGAAGCCTGCTTTGCCCTCTCCCACTCCCTGTGCTTGTGTTCCCTCTGCCACAGTCTCTCTCTCTCTTTCTCTCTCTGTCAGATAAATAAAATCCTTTAAAAAATGACATATCTGATAAAGGGTGAGTTTTCACAGGTTTTGAAAACTCCATTCATGTGAGAATGAAATGCAATGCTTTTTGTAATGCTTACCTATAGTAGGTCTGGTATAGTCAAGTGTTTGTGTGTGTGTGTGTGTGTGTGTGTGTGTGTGTGTGTGTGTGTATGAAGGAAACTCACTCATAACGTCATCCATTGAGTCTAGGTCCCAGCCAGTCTGACTTCCTTTTTCCCACTTTCAAAGTCTTCTGATAGTTATTTTATTCCTTTTTCCTCCAGGGTTTTAATTTTAATTTCTGGAATAAATAGGGTGCATTGTGATTATTCTGACTTATCTAACACTGGATATCCCTTTTTATTTCCATATAAGTCAGATTTTCCTGTTCCTTCACATTTGATTTTTTTAATGTTGATATTAATGTTCATGATACATATATTGTAGAAACTGATTTTGGTTACCTTTCCCTTAATATTAATTCTTATTCTGCCAGAAAATTAACTTAGCTAGGTTCAAACTTCAAATGCAGGCAGTTAAAATCTCTGTTCAGGTCTTCTAGCTTCAAATCACTGGTTTTCAGCAGACCCTGGTGTCTTCTCTGCAATTGTACAGTTGAGTCATTAGCTAAGGATTTTGGCAACTTTTATATTTTTACATGCAGAAGTTTCCACTATATGCCTCCTTCCTTTCATGATGTTCTGCCTCCTAATTTTTATCTTTTCTACTAGTCTCAAATGCTATCTTCAGACCTATGAAGCCAGCAAACCTGCAGTTCTCTGATGCTCTGAATAGTTTTCTATTCTATTTCCAATGGTCTTGAGCCGTTGGAAGATTGAGGTATAAGTCGGACAAAAAATTACTTTAAGTTTAAAAACCTAACCAGGATCTTATCTTTGGGGGAGACAGTTTCATTGAATGAAGGGCATGATAGGTAGAAAAATGGTGATGGTGTGGGGTGGAAGAATCCTAAATGTTCACCACCTAAAAATCTGCTTCCAGACAGTACCTCACTGCTGCCTACCTACCTACCTGCTGGTTCTTCCTAAGCCTTCAACAATCTTTGACTTGACAAATGACAAATTATTTTATACAGCATTCAAGCTTCTGGAGCCTTATAATGTATCTCTTTTCCTCCACATTGTTACCTGGATTCCAAAACTGCAGTACTTACATCCTCAGTCTCATTGAATATCTAGAGAAAGAGCCTGTCACCTTCTATAATGATTTAAGGTGTACATTAGCAGAATGAGTCCAAAAAGAAAGAAATAGAATGGTATGAAAAAGTATAGACTGAAGTAGAACATTTTTTTAAGGTCTAGATAGAAAGTAATGGAGGCCTGAATTAATGTAGCAGAACAAGAGATGACAGAACAGTTTTCAGGGATATTACAGAGATTGATTGGATATGAGATGATAAGGAATGTGGGACTTCCAGAAAGAGAAGAATGTGGGAAAATGAGTAAATAAATACAGTTTTAAGTAAATGAAATTTGAAGTGCCAGTGGGATTCAAGTGACAGTCATAAATTTAGGGATCTGTGCGATAAAAATCCCCCCAGAGATTTGAAATGATGGTAAGCACAAGCATTTAGATAAAATTATGGGTAAATTGTTGTAAAAATTGCAGTTCCAAGTAATGACTAAATGATGAGTCAAGAAATAAATGGATGTTTGTTTTCATGCCCAAAGGACATTAAACTACACAAAATATAGTTTAAAAAAAATACTACAGTGCAACATATATGATAAAAACATTGAAGTATAATATATGTAAATTTATGAAACTATATAAATGCATTAAAACTATAAGACTCTGGGAGAGCAAAAAACTAACAG
Source organism: Meles meles (assembly GCF_922984935.1). NCBI lineage: Eukaryota > Metazoa > Chordata > Mammalia > Carnivora > Mustelidae > Meles > Meles meles. The sequence continues at coordinate 113,616,935 of NC_060071.1, forward strand.
GCTGGAGTTAAAGCAAGTATTTCATACAAAAATAATATAGTTGTTGTTTTTTTTAAGATTTTATTTATTTATTTGACAGACAGAAATCACAAGTAGGCAGAGAGGCAGGCAGAGAGAGAGGGGAAGAAGCAGAGAGCCCGATGCGGGGTTCGATCCCAGGACCCTGGAACCATGACCTGAGCCGAAGGCAGAGGCTTTAACCCACTGAGCCACCCAGGCGCTCCCAAAAATAATATAGTTAATTAACACTTGAAACAAATGCAATTTTGATAGAAAGTTAAATTCATAATAAGTTAATAAGATTTCTATATCTACTGTTTAGCTTAACAAATTAGCAAAACTTTTTAAAAATGTTGTGAATTCTCCAAATTGGAGAATATGTAATTATACAGACCCAGCTTTTCTGGTACAATTAAAAGCAATTTTTAAAATATGTATCAAAATACTTAAAGATGTCTGTGTCTGGAATTACAGTTCTAGTCCTATCTTATGGAAATAATCACAAACACAAAGACTTAAGAATAAAGGATCCTTATTACTTTACTGTCAAAAAAGGGGGGGACTAAATGCCCAATAATATCTCCCAACTAGTTTCTATTCCTTTTTATAGTAAAGAACATTTTTTAATATTATTTTATTTTATGTCTTTTCAGTGTTCCAGAATTCATTGTTAATGCACCACACCCAGTGCTCCATGCAATTTGAGCCATTTTTTGAGGTTTTGGTTTTTTGGTTTTGTTTTGTTTTGGAACATACTAGGTACATACTACTGAATAAATAAATTACATAGACATTAAAATAATATTGATGGATTTTGTGGAGAGATGCTTGTAATATTAAATTAAAATGTGCAAATAATGCTTATATAATAGTTACAGAAGTACTATATATATATACAGATGAGAGAAATGCACTAACATTTCATGTAGTTATTTGATACTGTTGTGATTAGCAAGAGTAACCATTCATTCCTTTGCTTCTGTTTTCCAAAGTTACATCCATGTGGCATATATAAGTTTTTAGTTTTGGGGGGTTTTTTGGCTTTTGTGTGTGTGTGTGCTGAATGGTAGTCTATTTTAATATCATCATTTACCCATGGTGGCAGCCATGGAGGTGTGCTCCTCGGCATCCCTTTAAGAGACAAGCCACAGAAGGAGTGCGATTAGCTGACAAGCCCTAACTGCAGTCTCTTTAGTGCCCCAGTGTCTGAGATAAGCCATGATTTCCTTGGGCAATGTCAGACAATGACATTAACTAGACACAGTTTGTATTTTAGGTCTGGACTATTTGTGGCCGAGTGAAGACCTAATCAATGGGCAGTCTTTGTGCCAATACTTTCTAGTGGCTGATCCAAAACTTTTTCAGAATTGCACCATACTTTGAGACTCTTCAACCAAACCTTCCTTTTGTTCCCCTAGCTTTGCACAGATCTGAGATGTGCATCATAATCTTGGGAATTTTCTACTCTTCTTCCCTTGCATCTTTATCTGTAATAGATGTTTCCACCAAACAAACAAATCCACTCATCTGTTGATGGATAGTTGGGTTTATTTCACCTTTTGGCTGTTAGGAATAAAACTGCTATAAGTATTTGTGTATAAATGTTCTTTTGTTTAGTTTGGTGGATGTTTTGGGGGGCATGCTTTTATTTCACTCGTAACTATCTAAAGTGAAATTGCTGGGTCACAAGGTATGTATGTGCTGAATTTTATTAAAAGTTGACCGTTTTTTTTCCAAAGTATACTCTCTTCCAATCTCAGCAGTAATGTATGAGCATTGTCATTATCCTACAACCCAATGACGCTTGATACTGTCATTTGTGAAGCTGTTTTCATGGTTCTACATAGGTTTCTCATTGTGGCTTTAATTTACATTTCACTCCCGACTAAATATGTTGAACATCTTTTCATGTGCTTAATGATCATTTATTCATCTTCTCTTGTGAACTGTCCATTACAATTTCAGGCTCTTTTTTTTTTTTTAATTTGGACTGTTTATCCACTCATTGCTTTTTAAGAATTTTTTTAAATGGTATTTCCTTCTTTTTTTTTTTAAAGATTTTGTTTATTTATTTGACAGACAGAGATCACAAGTAGGCAGAGAGGCAGGCAGAGAGAGAGAAGAGGAAGCAGGCTCCCTGCTGAGCAGAGAGCCCAGTGCAGCTCCATCCCAGGTCCCTGGGATCATGTCCTGAGCAGAAGGCAAAGGCTTTAACCCACTGAGCCACCCAGGTGGCCCACTTTTAAAGAATTTTTATAAATTTTAGAAAACAGTCCTTTCCTGAAGATAAGAGTATTATGAATATTTTTCTCCTATTTTTTAGTCTCTTCATTTTATTAATGGTGTCTTTTAAAAAGAAGATATTAGGGGCACCTGGGTGTTTCAGTGGGTTAAAGCCTCTGCCTTCGGCTCAGGTCATGATCTCAGGGTCCTGGGATGGAGCCCTGCGTCTGACTCTCTGCTCAGCAGGAAGCCTGCTTCCCTTCCTCTCTCTCTGCCTGCCTCTGCCTACTTATGACCTCTGTCTGTCAAATAAATAAATAAAAATCTTTAAAAAAAATAAAAAGAAGATATTAGGTTGATGAAGTGCCATTTGTAGGGTTCTTTCTTTATTGTTTGTATATTCTGTGCCACAACAATCTCCTGTTTTTTTCAAGAATCCTTATAGCCATAGTGTTTTTATTTAGCTCCGGGATCCATTTCAGATAAACCTTTTTGTATTTTGAGGACAGCATTGAAGTTCATTTTATTAAACATAGATCACCAGTTCAAAATATTTTGTTAAAAAAAAATACATTCCCCATGGATTTACTTGAATGTACACATTTTTTATTCCATTGACTGTGTATATGTAGGTTTATTTCTGGACAATCTATTCTGTTTATTTGTGTTTTTTTTTTTTTAATTTATGTGTTTACCCTTACACCAGTACCGCATTGCATTGACTTGTAGTTTTATGGTAAGTCTTAAAGTGAACTTTGCCCTTCTTTTCAAAATTGTTTTGGTTATTCCAGTCAATTTTAATTTCAAAAATCAATACAAGTATGTGCATTAAAACTATGTTTCCCCTTAATTCTTTGGACATGTTTGATTTTAATTCTTTGAACATATTTATTTATAATAACTGATTTAAAGTCTTTAATTAATCCAACATCTGGGTCACTAAAGTCATTTACTATTGACTTCTTTTTATCTTACTGACTCTAAGTCACGGTTTTCTATTCCTTAAATGTCTACTAATTTTTTACTTTGTATTGGACATTATAAATGATACATTTCAGAAGCTCTGAAATCTGTTATCTTCCCCCTGGAAAATGTGGATTATTGTTCTAGTTCAACGTTCATTTCCCAGCTGAGCATCTTGAACTTATGTATGCTCAGTCTTATATTTTGCTAGTGGAGCTTCTGAGAAGCTTATTCTCTTTCCCAAACCCTTCTAACTTGATAGGACTCAACATTTAAACTCTGTCTCCCTTCTGGCCAGGATACGGTTTTAGGCTTTATTAGGGTAGACCTAGAGTATGTACTGTTTGTTGTTCTGTTGTTGTTGCCATTGATTTTTAAAGATGGAGGCTTTCTGATGTCTCACTTGAATGCTCAACATTTTAAAGGAATATTTAAAAATTTTCTGTACTTGTTGGGCTCAAATCCATCACAGTTATAATCTGGTAAAACCCAGTATTGTCTTGTCCTGCTCATTCAGTGTCCACTACATTCCTGAGAACCCACCAGGAAAACCTCTGTGCAGTTACTTTGTCTTCTTTCCCATAAACTCCAGTGATGTAAGCTGCCAGGAGGTCTTACTATATGACTCTTCAGCTCCACTTGACTGCCATGTTCTAGTTGGACTCTGGCTCCTTGCTATGGTCAGACTATTACACCTAGTCAGGTAATTGTCCGATTATAGATCTCACCTCCAGTTTCTCAGCCTTTAAGTGTTGCACTCATGCCATCCGTTGTGCAGTGCTTAAATATAATGGCTTCGTATATTTTGTTCAATTTTATGATTATTTACAAGAAAAGGACCAGGGAAGAGTAGTAGAGTTTTTTTTTCTTTATGGCTGCAAATGCTAGTTTAGGCCTGGTGACTGATCAATTCATATTTCTAGGTCAGTGCTATCTAATAGAACTTTCTGAATGATGAAACTGTTTTCTCCTTGTGCTATCCAATAAAGAAGCTACTAACTGTGCATTAACTGAGCACCTAGAATATGGCCAGTGTAACTGAAGAATTGAATTTTTAAATGTTATTTAATTTAAATAGTCATGTAAAGCTAGTGATTACCATATTGGACAATACATTTCTAAGTAATAGGGGTAAAAGTACTTAACCTGAACCAAAACAACTCCGAGTTTGAGTATCTTACCTTGATATCGTTACTTGAGTGCTCAAGTCAGCTCTCTGACTAGGTTTATTTGTTTTATTACTTACAATTTATTTGGTTCTCTGGTAACTGCTCTCCCGAGTCATCATGACACATTCTTGTGCTATCCTGATATTTTTGTTTCTTCATGCATCTAGCATGCTGCTGGTCTTACTCTCACTCTTCTTACCTTTCCTAATCTAGCCTGTATCCTTGACTCTGATCCAGAGTTTTGCTTTAAAAAATTTAGTCTTAGTATTAAGTCTCTAATAAATAGTAACTATCTTCCAATCATTCTTGAAAAGAGGATAGCAGTATTTTCTGTGCCTGATTATGACTATATGTTTGTCTAGATAAACTCTAAGAGTGAACTGGAAATCTACACTTGGAAAGGGTGAGAATTTAGATAAACATTAGGATTACTTGAAATTATCAAGAAACACAGATGATCAGACCAAAATATAAGTTTTCCTCCTATTGGTCTATATTTATGCCATTAGAATATATTGTTAAGGGGTGCCTGGGTGGATCAGTGGGTTAAAGCCTCTGTCTTCGGCTCAGGTCATGATCCCAGGGAGCCTGCTTCCTCCTCTCTCTCTGCCTGCCTCTCTGCCTAGTTGTGATTTCTCTCTGTCAAATAAATAAAATGTTTAAAAAAAAAAGAATATATTGTTAAAAGTAGAGCATTCTTATTCCTAGCTGTTTTTTCAAATTCAGAATTCATTGTGCAACTAATACATAAAAGCATTAATTTTGATCTAATTGTCCCCTGCAATGTAAAGAAAGGGGTTTTTGTCTATTAGAGTTCAACATCAACCTGCTAGAAAGTAACATTGATCTAAAGACATGAAACCTATGTATAAATACATGGGTTTCATTATTCATTATTCATTATTATCCCCTAATAAAATGCACATATTAGGGGAGCCTGGGTGGTGCAGTTGGTTAAGCATCTGACTGTTGGTTTCAGCTCAGGTAGTGATCCTGGTGTCATTGGTTTCAGGTCAGATCATGATCTCAGGGTCATGAGATGGAGCCCCAAGGCAGACTCCACACTCAGAATGGTATCTGCTTAAGACTTGACCCTTCCCCCTGCTCACACTCTTCCTTTCTCTCTTTGTCTCAAATAAATTCTTTTAAAAATGCACAGATTATGAGACCATTAGATATGTGTATCTAAACAAATTATAGCAAACTGTTTTATTGTCACTAGCTCTCGATATTTTTGCTTGCAAGTTTGTGTGTGATTGTGCATGTATGTGAGAGACAGAGACAGAGATGGGGGTATTATGATTACTTAACAATTTGATCACTTAAAAATATAAGTTTTGGGAGGCCTGGGTGGCTCAGTGGGTTAAAGCCTCTTCTGCCTTCTGCTCAGGTCATGATCCCAGGGTCCTGGGATCGAGCCCTGCATCGGGCTCTCTGCTCAGCAGGGAGCCTGCTTCCCTTCCTCTTTCTCTGCCTGCCTCTCTGCCTACTTGTGATCTTTGTCTGTCAGATAAATAAATAAAAATCTTTTAAAATTTTTTTTTAAAAATATGAGTTTTCCATTTGCATGGACTATGGACCTTCTATGGTATTTTTTTCATTTATAGTGTGATAATTTTATATCATTAAATATGCACTATATTGGCTAATCATTTTATTATACTAATTATGATTTGTATAGTTGCATATGATCTTTGCTTATATATAATTCTTTTTTAAAAATATTTTATTTATTTATTTGACACAGAGAGAGAGAAATCACAAGTAGGCAGAGAGGCAGGCAGAGAGAGGGGGAAACAGGCTCCCTGCTGAGCAGAGAGCCTGATGCGGAACTTGATCCCAAGACCCTGAGATCATGACCTGAACTGAAGGCAGAGGCTTAACCCACTGAGCCACCCAGGCACCCCTGTTTTTATATAATTCTTATTGTCCCTAGTGTATTGTTTTGTGGCATAGTCATGCCTTTATAAATTAATAATATTAAAGAAGGATGACATAGTTAACTAATGCATTTCAATTGTCTAGTATATTTGTCACCATTAAAATACAGTGGCAAAATATTTCTGTAAATAAAAATGTTAATAATATAAAAATAATAGTTATTACTATTAGCTAAAACATAGGACTGGAAGAGACAATGAAATACTATTTTCCAACTTTCATAATGAAAGCAGTACCACTGCTATTTTGCTTAAGAAAAAAACAACCACAATTTTATTTCATGAGATGCTGCTTGTAATCAAATCCATTGGCTTATATTTATGTCCAAGTGAAGATTTATAATATAAAAGAGTTACTATCCAGATAAAACTCTCTTCTTACTTAAATCATATCTAATTAATGACATTTTGTTTGACATTTTCTTATATTGCAGTGCACCATTTGGCTAAATGATTCAATGTTTCAACTAGATGACATGCTCTTTATAGATAAAGATTCCATATGCCTTTTCTTCTCTTGTCCACCTAGTTTGGTTTTGTGTATAAAAGCACTCTACTTATTTGAAATGACACAGACCTGCCCCTCACATATTACAGGATAGAAATCTGGACCTGTCTCCCTCGTAGCCTGAAATCACTATAGTCTTTCCCACATTTGTGCTCTTTCCCACTATATATTTGGATTTAAGCCCTTAGTGCCTTCCAGCCTGCCTGCCAACTATTGCTAGGTAAAGGTCCTTAACTACCTCTGTCCTCTCTCTTATGATTAGTCAGCCTAATATGTACCAACTAGGAATTCTTAAGATGAAAAAGTACTTTGATTAGTATTTATGGGTTGTTAGTCTAATTTTCCCTCTTCCAAAGGTAACATGGGTATTATACTATATAACTAGGGAGAGACTCAGCATACATATACCTGATTTGAGAGAAGTGGAGGGAATGGGAAGAGAGGGGACACAATGAAAATCAGCTCAGTGTACATGGCATTTAACAATGAATTCTGGAACACTGAAAAGAAATTTTAAAAAATAATAAAAAAAAACAAAAGATTAGAGAACAAAGCAAAGTAGAGAGTGAAAAGACTAGAGGAGGGGATTTATGCTTTCGGGTTTTTGCTTCAGAATGAAATAAATTAGCTTATTTAATTTATAAACTTATACAACTTGCTGGCATCGTGATAGTCATTGATTATTTGATCTCATTCAGCATAACTTGGCAGGGAAAGGAGATGACCAGGGATTGAAGACAAGAAAAACATGAAGCAATCCAGTGTAGGGAGATAATAAAGTTTTACAGATAAGACTGAAAGGTAGGACCTTGGTCGGCAACCAGACTGTCCAAAGGAAAGACTAACTTAGTCTGTGGCTTGAAACCAGCAGTTACTGGTTTACTTCTCTACACATGGACCATGTCTTTCAACTTACTTTCTCCATTCTCCAAGGAATGAAACTAAAAAAGCAAGCTTCTTTTAATGACATTCCAAATATCTGTGTACATGTTTCAAGCATAATTGTAAGGACTCTTGCTTCCCAACCATATACTCAACCTGATCATTGGTGCCAGATATTCTATTGTTGGCATAAAAAGCCAGAATAGAACATTTTTTTAATAAAAATCACCTTATAATTGGAATCAATAGAAGCAAAAGAACACATGGCTGCCATTCTTTCTATAATAGCTCAGTACCAGAGTTTTGAATGTCCCAGAGACAGAGAATACTTTTAGTATTCAGCCATATTATCTTCATAATAGTGGTGAGAAAGCTCTTAATAAAATCACTGTTTAAAACACCGTTTATCATTTTCAAATTCTTGACTTACAAACACACTTTTGAAAAATAATGTCATTGTTGGGAACCAGTAGTAACTAAGATTGGTGTAAGACATAAGAATGCCTTGGGCAGTAATTTGAAGGAAAACATGTTGATGTAAAGTATCTTGGATATGTAGGATGCTAGATGCTAATGATGATTATCTGAGTCATTTTGATGGCTTAAGCTTATTACTATAATTCATAAAAAGTAACTATTAGTCATACTTAACATGAAAGACATACTAATCACTCTAAACAAACAAAGTCCAGTCTAGTTCATTAGCTTGTGTCTATAGGAGCACAACTGATTTGATTTCGTGTAAACACTGCCTAGTGTTAATCATTCATCAGTGTTTTATATGTGTAATTTAATTTTATGCAAACAAACTTTCCACGCTCAATACTTCGGTCCAGGCAATTTCATCTATTGCTTCTATTGTCAACCTCTAAACAATTATTTATGAGTGGACTGACTCTAATTATATAACTGTATCACATACAAGCAAAAATTCCAGTTTTACTAATCAATTTTACTTGTTCAAATCTACTCCTAAAAGTATAGGCAATTAAAATAAAAATTTATCTGAATTACTTACGATGTAGCAAGGCAGGTCTAGGTAAGGTTAAATTCTAACTTCATTAGCTCTGTCTTTAAAAAATGGATACTGAAACTTTCCTTGTATAAAGTAAATGTTGGAAGATTTCTTTATGGCCAGGACAATGAAATTAGAAATAACAAAGAATGCATAAATAGGAAATACAGCACATGCACAGATTTAAGGAGGAAATCTGGTTGCTCATAATACCTTGCAATGTGTTGTCATTTCCTTACCAAAATAATTCTTTGGACACAACCAAAAAAAGTTTTGGGATAATTTTCACAGAAAAAAAAGGTGATAATAAATTTCTATTGTGTTGATCTGACCATTTAATCTCTCTTCTGTTGTGACCATTTTGCCATATTTGCAAGGTGGCTGGCATTAACTAGGATACTGAAAAAAAAAAACCTATAGAAGTTCATCTTTTTAATCTCAAATGTTGAATTTTTAATTTTCTTATTATTTTGATTTCAAAAATATCTTTCTGACAACTTCTTTTTCAGTTCAGTTAGTTCTTTAAGAGTACAGTATCTATCCTTCCCAGTCTCTGAGCATACCAATTTGAATTATTTTTCTTTCCCATAGTTATCTCTAATTTTTTTCAGGAACATTTGTTCTGTTACTTCATATTGGACTTCTTTTGTTTATTTTTTTTCAACTAATTGGTGATCTTTGGTTTTCCATTTACTAATGAAACAGTACTGGCATATACGTAATACAAAAGTATTTTTAAACAAGTAAATATAACTTTGATTATGCATGGAAGTCCTGTTTCCAACTTAACACAGTATGTTTGTCTTCATTTCATATTTTTACTTCCTCATGTGAATGAAAAATCAAACATATATTTTGGGGAAGTAATTCAAAATTTAATTACACAGAAATTAATTAAAACTACACAGAAATAAAAGAGTAATAAGGGGACTTTTGCTTCTAGACATTTTAGGATGACTGATAAAACATACATAGCACAGTGAATAAAAATATGGGAAAAAATAGTGCTTCAGTGATGCATAGGACAATATAAAATGACCTATATAAGGTTAATTGGAAACCAAAAAGGGGGAAGGTGTCCAATAGGAAAAAAATTTTTGAAAAAAAAAAGGCTGAAAATGTTCAAATCTGATTAATCCTAAGTATCCAAGAAGCTCAGTAAACTCCAAGTAAGAAAAACATATTTTAAAAGTATACCAAGGGATATTTTTATCAAATTACTGAATGAGTGATAAAGAGAAAAATCATAAAAGCATCCAGAGAAGGAAAATGTTTTCAAGTGAAAACTTGGGTACATATGAAATAATAAAATATATTGCAAATGTTAAATTGTGAGTAAACGTAAAAGGCTTTTTCTACTTTTCTAATTTTTTTAAAGATGATTGTTAAAACAAAAATAGTATCAGTGTGTTTTGAGTACATAACTATATGTAGAAATAAAAGTTATTTAGAGTAATACCACAAAAAATAAGAGGGTAAGTGGAAATATACTGCTCTAAGTTTCTTTTTTTTTTTTAAAGATTTTATTTATTTATTTGACAGACAGAGATCACAGGTAGGCAGAGAGGCAGGCAGAGAGAGAGGAAGGGAGGCAGGCTCCCTGCTGAGCAGAAAGCCCGATGTGGGGCTCGATCCCAGGACCCTGAGATCATGACCTGAGCTGAAAGCAGAGGCTTTAACCCACTGAGCCACCCAGGTGCCCCCTGCTCTAAGTTTCTTTTATTATTTGGGAAATAATATATTATTCTTTGAAGGTACACCATGATAAATTGAATATTTTAATGCCCCAGAGCAACCACTTATTTAATGCAAAGAGGTGTATTGCTAATAAGCCAAAAGGAGAGAGAAAGTGGAATATTAGTACATAGTAACTTAATCCAAAAGAAGACAGGAAAATTAGAAAAATAGAATAGACAATATGGGACAAAAAACAAGCATCAAAATGATGGACTTAGGGTGTTGTGCAAAAACAATACTGTTACGCTGAAAAAATAAATTAATTAATTAATAAAAAAATTTTAAAAATGATGGGCTTAAACCTGGCCATATAAATAATTTCATTAAATATAAATAGTCTGAACACTCAAAAAGCAATGATTGCCTTACAGGATAAACAAGACCTAAATATGCTGCCTACAAGAAATGCATTTTAAATATAAATACATATATAGCTTAAAAGTAAAGAGTTAAGAGAAAGATATATTATGAAACACATGAGAAAATTGGATTTACAGGGCGCCTAAGTGGCTCAGTCAGTTAAGGGTCTGATCCCAGGCTTCTGGGATCAAGCCCAGCAACTGGCTAGGGAGCCTGCTTCTCCCTCTTCCTCTGCTGCTTCCCCTGCTTGTGCACTCACTCTCTGTCAAATAAATAAAGTCTTTTTAAAAAAAGATAAAAGAAAAGTGGAGTTACTTCGATAATATCAAAGAGGACTGTAGAGCGTAGGATATTACTATACAAAATGGGTGATATTTTATAATGATAAAGGGCTAATTCATCAAAGAAACATAGAATTACTAAATGTGTTTGTAAAAAGATCCAAGTATATGAGGCTTCAAAGTGCAATGAAGCCAAAAGAAAACTGAAGGGAGAAAGATATAATTCCACTTTTATATTTGGACACTTCAATATTCCTTATTCAGTAATTAATAGTAGTAGGCAGAAAATCTAAAAGGGTATGAGAAAAATTAAAAACCATGTTAACAAATTTGAACTAACTGAAATTTATAACAGTCCACCCAACACATATAGAATACATGGTCTTTTCAAAATGCAAACAAAAAATTCACCAATATAGACCATTTGCTGGGCTGTGAAACAAGATTCATTATTTTTTAACTACTTCACTGAGATGTGATTGACATACAAAAGCTGTAGATTTTTAATGTATACAAACTGATGTGTTTAGAAGACTCATTAAAAGAAGCAAAATAATACCAAATATCTACTTTCATCATAAAAGGCTTAAACCAGAATTAAATAGCAAAATATTTCTCAAAAATTTCCTAACACTTGAACAATAAGTGACACAATTCTAAATAGCCTATGGATCAAGTAGGAAGTAATAAAGTAAATTTTAAAAATACTTTGGGAAGAATGATGATAAAATTCATTAGCTCAAAATTTGTGGAATGCCACTAAAGCAAGGATTAGACGGAAATGTGTAACCTAAAATGCTCATGTTAGAAAAGAAGATTGGGCTAAATCAATTATTTAAAATTCTACTTTAAAATTCTTTGAAAATAAAAGAAAATTAAACCAAAAGTAAGGAGAAGTAAAGAATTTATTTTAAAAAGATTTTAAAATAAGAAAAATGAATCAACAAAACCAAAACATGTCTTTAAAAATTATCAATAGAGTAAAAAAGGAGAAAAAGAAGACCTGCAAATGAGTCAGTATCAGCTGTATCAGGAATGAGAGAATGGACATCCCTATATATACTATAGACAATAAAAGGATAGTAAGGAAAATTTGATAAAATCCTCAATGACAGAACTTATTAAGATTCATACCAGAAATAAAATATTAATAACTCCACAGCTCTTAAAAATTTTAATTTAAAAATTTCCTCAAGAAAACTCTAAGCCCACATGGTTTTACTGGTGAATTCTGTTAATTCTTAAGAATAAATAATGTCAGTCCTACATAAACTCAATATTTGAATAAGGAAAAATTTCAACAAGTTTATTGAGGTGGGCATTACCCTGATATCAAAAGCAGACAGATATATTAAAATAAAAATTATAGGGTGCCTGGGTGGCTCAGGGTTGGTTGAACGACTGCCTTCGGCTCGGGTCATGATCCCGGACTTCCAGGATTGTGTCCCACATCAGGCTCCCAGCTCCTTGGGGGAGTCTGCTTCTCCCTCTGACCTTCTCCTCTCTCATGCTCTCTCTCACTCATTCTCTCTCAAATAAATAAATAAAATTTAATAAATAAATAAATAAACTAAAAAAAAGGAAAATTATAAATGTTACTCACAATAATAGATGAAAAACCCTTAATTTTAAGAAGTTGATTTAAGCACTATATTCAAAAAGATAACTTGTAAGGATCAGGTTAGATTTATTTCAAGAATACAGGATTAGCTTATTAAAAAAAATCAATGTAAATCACCCTATTAACAGTAAAAGAACTCTATTATGAACTCAGTGGTTACAGAAATACTATTTCTCAAAATTGAAACTCATACTCTCAGAAAACTAGAAATAGAAGGGAGTACTCTCAACTTGATAATGGACATCTGTGCAAACTTTATACTTAAAGATGAAAAGAAAACATTCTGATCTGTTTCAAGATGGTGGTGTAAGAAAACTGCACTCATCTCCTCCATGGGATATACCAAATTATCCTGTTAATAGAACAGTTCCTCCCAAAGAACTGATGGCTGACTGAACACTATTGAATAACCAAAACTAGAACAGGAAGAGAAACATAGATATGGTAGCAAGGGGAACCCACACCTCAGGTGCTGCCAACAGCAGTGGATGAGAGATAGTGCTGAGGGATCAGAAAGAGATCCCTCTGTCCTTGGGCACAGAAAAAAGCCATGGTTTAAAAGAACAACTCACATATAAAATAGGCCAGAATTCTGCCAACAAGGTGCAGGAACTGCTGGAAACATCCCCAGGTTAGAGGGAGTGTGGAACAATACAATTGATGTTCCCACTCTGCCTTAAAATCCTAGACTGAAGCAGGGACCAGACACCATAATAGGCCAATTGGGTCATCTCCTTGAACTGGGACTTCAGCATATCCACACTCCCCAAGCCTATACCCCTGCCCTCATCCCGTTGGTGCACGGAAAAAGAAGCTGGTGTTTAAAAAGGCTGAGGAATTGTGAGAATGCTCTCTATCCCCACTCCTTCCTAAAATCCCAGACTGAGCAGGGTCTGGATAGGAGCAGGTTGAGATGCCATAATTAGTGGGCTCCCGTGCCCTGCCTTTGGGTCAGATAGTCACAGAAGGCTTGCAACATCAGCAAACCTAGGGTCCTCCAGCCCACACCAGCTACCTTGTGGTTCTAGGCCACAGAAACAAGTGTACTTTTGTGGGGTTGTTTTCTTTTTCTTTTTTCTTTTTCTTTTTCTTTTTAATTTTTATTTTTAATTTGTTATAATTTTAAAAATTTGTCTTGTTTTATTTTTGTTTTTCTCTTTTTTCTTTTTCCTTCTTACATTTTACTGTTTCATCTTTTCTTTTGTTATTATTTTTTAATTTTTTTATTTTTATTATTATTTTTTTTTATTCTTTCCATAAAATGCTACAGTTTAAAAGACAAACTAGCATATACAGCCTCAGCTCCAGCCAGCCAGCCAACCAAAGTCACCAAGAACACACTGTCTGCATGGGGACACTATACACAAGATCACTCCAACTTTAAGAGAAATAGCCATTTTTGCCTATTCCATAGGAACAAAGATAGTTAAGCAAAATTGGATGACAGAGGAATATGCTCCGAAAAAAAGAATATGACACCTCAGAAAAAGAACAAAACAGAGGTAAGCAATATGCCTAATAAAGAACTTAAAGTAATGACTGTAAAGATACTCACCAACTAGAGAAAAGTGGGAGAACTCAGTGAGACCTTCAATAAAGAGATAGAAAATATTAAAAAGAATCAATCAGAGTTGAAGAATACAATAACTAAAATAAAAAGCACTAGTCAAAGAAAAGCTAAAGGAATTCTTGACCTCTCAACCAGCCTTACCAAGAAGTGGAAAGGAAAGACCATAAATAAGAATATGGCTGCGTCCTGGGAATAAATCCCACCTGATGTGGTGAATGGTCTATTTAATGTTTCGTTGGATTCAGTTTGCTAATATTTTGTTGAGTGTTTTTGCATCTAAGTTCATCAGGATATTGGCCTGTTGTTTTCCTTTTGGGGGGGTGGCATGTCTTTGGTTTTTATATCAGGATAATGCTGACCCTGTAAAATGTATGTGGAAGCTTTCTTTCCTCTTCTATTTTTTGAAATAGTTTGAGGAGAATAGGTATTAACTTTCCTTAATATGTGGCAGAATTCACCTGTAAACCCATTTGATCCTCTTTTATTTTTTGGTAGTTTTTCAGTTACCAAAAAAAAAAATTGTTACTAATAATTGGTCTGTTCAGATTTCCTATTTCTTCCTGGTTCGATTCTGGAAGATTGTATGTTTCTAGGAATTTATCCACTTCTTCTAGGTTATCCAATTTGTTGGCTTGGGCCAGAGTATAGAACTTGCTGCAAAAAAGCATCAGAAACTCTGTGGGTTAAAAGAAATGTAATGGTTATACATATTTATCAAAACTCACTAACTCAGTTAAAATGAGTGTACTTTATGTAAATTATCTTTCAGTAAAACTGACTATAAAAAACAGTATAATGTATTTTTATAGAGGGAAGAGATAGACAAGCTGATTTTATAATTCATATGGAAAAAGAGGCAAGAGTATCCAGAAGAATTCTGAAGTATAAGAAAAACAATGCCTTGTCAAAATGGTGATCTCCAAATTTCCAAGAATTGAAATATGTGAAATCCACATTCTACAGTGATACTGATTATATTTTTTAAGCCAAAAATTGTATTTCTGAGGAAACAGGATTAATGAAGTTTCAATACAAAATGTTGGGGTGCCTGGGTGGCTCAGTTTGGGTTCTTCAAAAAGTCCAACTGGGGGACACCTGGGTGGCTCAGTGGGTTAAGCCTATGCCTTTGGCTCAGGTCATGATCTTAGGGTCCTGAGATCAAGTCCCTCATCAAATTCTCTGTTTGGTGGAGAACCTGCTTTCCCCCTCTCTCTGCCTGCTTTTCTGCCTACTTGTGCTCTCTCTCTCTCTGTCAAATAAATAAATAAAATCTTTTTAAAAACATAGGAAATATATGAAATATGTTAGCATATGAATATTCCTATCATTAAGATACTAGCAATAGCTTTTTCTCCTTGACTTGCTAATTTAGCCAAATGTTCTAATACCACAGTAACACAAATGTCTTTTAAAGTAAAATTTGGACCATTTTCCTAGATTATAGAATGTCATAGATGACAAGCTAATGTGAAAATGCCTGGTCAGCCATGAATCTAATGACCTAATGAGCAGAAATTTGGGTTGATTAGTAGATGAAGAGTGAACTTAGTGTAATTAAACTCAGTGCAGAGTTATTAAACTAACAGTATGCATTTAATGTTCAACTCTTACAGAGAATTGTTACAAAGCCTGCTCTAAGATATATCATATACCTCTTTTCATATGGAAATGAATAAATATCTCAATCTTCAGGACAATGTAGAATCTGATAGGACTTTTCCTCTGTTGAATATTGGTCCAGAATAGATCTGACTGACCTGTTAGAAGAATAAGAAACTGTTCAGAATTAGAAAAATTCAAGATCTTCCACTCTTGAGTCTCAGACTTTGTATTCTCCTTCTCTCTCTCCCCACTGTTTGTCTTTCTCCCTCTCTCCTTCCTTCTCTTTCTCTCTTAGGATGCATTAAATATTAAGCTCTTACAGTTAGTTTGTAATTTGTAGAGTCTGTGTGAGATCATGTATACACATACATTCATTTATCTATCAGTGTATGTGATATGTAAAGTGTGTGTGTGTGTGTGTGAATTACATGTACATGAAAAGAAAACCTTCATATCTAGCTAGGAAAACATGCTGCACTGGCCAAAAGATGTTCATTAAAATATGTGCCAGTGGAAAGTAGTTCACTCTGAACTCAATGAATTGCCTGTCCTTGAATATTCACATCAGACAAGTTCATAAAACCAGTATGAATGTATTGGGACTGTAATTTTGGCTTATCACTTGTTTGAAAGAAAAAATTAAACTAGGACCCCTAATACACTATTTAGTAATATTTTTTAATAGAATAGTTTAATTTTACCTATGAAATATATATATTGCTAGGAATTTTTAACGCATGGACACTAAATGCAAAACAAAACAAAACAAAAGTTAAAAAACCAAAATGTGTCTTTATTCAGATAGAATTTGTTTCCTAAGGATGATGATTCACAGGGTTTCAATATACTTTGGAAATACATGATTTCCCATCATTTCATAAACAATAGAGTTGCAAATCGCCAGTTCTTGATTTACATGGAATTAAAGAATGACTTCTGGCAAGTGAATATAGAAGACTTGGGTTTGAATTCTCATTTCTTCTCTACCTTTGACATTGGTCAACTCACTCAATTTTTCTGCTTTAATTTCTTCATCTGTAAAATGGGGATAATACTCTTGCCTTGGAGGGATTGATAGGCAACAAAATAATAAATATGAAAGAACTTCTAAAATGTGGCTTTGAAAATAAAGCTATTGTTTTTAGGTGTTTTTTTACTTTTATTTTTGCTTTTATTTGAGTGTATTTGTTGAAGGAAGTTTTGTAGGTTTGTTCCCTTCTTGTTTTCAAGGCTTCATTGTTCTATTCTGGTGCATATCTAGCCTATGTTGTTTTTATTGTATGTAATACTCAGAAACAATGATAAATTATATTTCACTTATTAATAGAACCAGGCAGGCATCATATATATTTTTTTTAATTAATGCCAGTTGGGCATGAGCAAGGCCATTTAAGGCTTCTTAGCAGCATATAGTAAGTGGATAACTCTAGATTTTATTTTGGTAATTTCCGTTTTGAAAGTGCCTGCCAATGTCACTGAAAATGAGAGTATAGGCATCAAATTAAGTGCCAAGACTGACAAATAAAAGCGGACTTTGCATCATCAAAATATCCAACTTAATTAGGGAAAGAGAATTATAAAAACAGTCTCAGAAAATGCATTTAGAAGAAGGCTGTAAAACCCCCACTGTGTGGGATGATGATGGAAACCTTATTGTTCATGGGATGCCCATCACCACCCTAGGCCTTGTTGAAACAAATCTCAATATATCCTTTGCAAGGAGTACACTTTTTCAAAGATATATAAAATGTAAATCTGTCTTCATTTTATAACATCCTTTATAATTTTCTCCTCTTAGGTTCTGTCTGCCCCATCATCATAACGATACATATCACAAAATAAGCAACAGTTTTATCAGGAAAGATAGGTTTGACTTGCAATTGTACCCTGATTCCCAAATAGGTATTTTTCTTTGGGGCTCTCCTGTCATGCCGTTATCATCTAACACATCCACTTTTGATGCCATTTGTACTAAGAAAAGAAAAAATATGCAAATCTGATATTTTGATCTATGATGGGAGCATGCTGGATGTTAGAGACAATAAATGTGAAATTTAAGCAGTATCTTTAGAATCAAGATGTTGACCCATTCTTCATTCGTTTTTTTCTTCCTCCTCCTCTTTTCCTCCTCCTACCCCTCTTCTCCCACTTCTTCCGCCCTTTCCCTTTTGCCCTTCTGCCTCCCCCACCCTCCTAGTCCCCCTCTTCCTCCTCCTTTAAGTAGCACTACTCCTTTAATGGATACACATATACTCCAGATGGCCACATGTTACTTCTTTCTTTCCCATTTATTCACTTTTGTTTTCAGGCAAGCTACTCAGAGCAGCTTTTCTCTTCCCTCTGCTGATCATTCCACACCCTGTGTCAGGCCTTCCTCTCACTGTACATATTCTCCTGCATGATCTCATCTAGTCTCTATGCCACAGTTACAAGTTGTGTATAAGCCAATGACTCTGAGAGTTACATTGTTAGTCAAGAGCTCCCTTATGAGCTATAATCTACATCCCTAATATTCAGCAACCTATTGGGTATCTTAATGTAAACTTCTCCAGACCCTCGCTCATCACATAAGTAAGAGAACGCATTATTTTCTAACTAGGCCAAACCTCTCCCTTCTAGTGTTCACGCCCTCAGTGAATGGTGTCACCTTTTTCTCCAGTGCTATGTCAGAACCCTGAGTGACTTTCCGGATGCCTTTTCCTTGCCCACCCTTGTATAGAATCACCACATTTGCCAGTTCTACTGCTATGTGTCTCTCAAATTAGTCCACATATCTCCATCCTCATAGCCACTGCCTGACATCTGGTCCCCATCAATTTTTGTCTGGATCATTTCAAAGCCTCTCTATCACACTCTGCCTACAATTTTGTAGCCCCTGTAAGTGATCCTCCACAAAGCTACCATAGTGGTCTTTTAACACTCTAAACCCAGTAATGCCAGTTTCCTGCTTAAAATGCTTCAATTGTCTTTCCAGTGCCTTAAGGTTAAAATTCAAACTAATCAGCGTGACATTCTCCAAACTCCAGTCTCTGTCTGTCCCGTCCCATGTCTGATGATTCCCCGCAGGTTTAACAAAGTAGTATATTTGCAATTCTAGGAAATTACGCCAATCTCAATCCCTCCTCTCTCTTGAACAAACTTTTCTCACCCTGTAGGATGTTTCTGACCTCTTTCTTTGCTTATTTAGCCCTGTCATTAACAATTCTGCCCAAATGTCACTTCCTCTGAAAAGTTGTCTCTGTCCCCTCTTTATTCCCACCACTTAGACTATATTATGTGCCGTTCCTCTGAGCTGCTATGTGATGAAGCTCAATAATAGCATTTCAGTTCTCACCAATTTTTGTATTAATTAAGAAAGAACTACACAGGCCAGGCACTGGGCTAAGAGCTAGAGATACAGTTAGAGACACACGTCTTCCCTCTATGAAGCCCTGGGTCTCGTCTAACTCTCTTTTCACAGTGCCTAGTGTTTGTTTACTTCCTCTTTCGTTATGTAATACTAGGAGCTTCTGGAGGCCTGGAAAGTCTGGTCTCCCCTGTTTAGGATAGTGTGTGGCACACCTGTGTGCTTGATAAATGTGTACATGAACACCTTTAGTTTTACCCATACGCGATGATTTCAGGGGCCTTACAAATCTGTGGCATTTTAAAATAAGTATGCTTATTTGCAAGTGGTCAGAGATATTATCTATGTATTTGTGGTAAAAGCTCTTCCTGACACGCTGCTCTATCTCCCTTCTCCTCACATCTGTTTGCATTTTGGCAGAAGCCCAAGCTATATTCAGGCATTATTTATGTAATACCTCCTCGCAATTCATGCCTTGGTTGAGTGGCATGAAAGCCCCAGCTTTTCTATGAGATCAGGTCCTTGTCTCTGGCAGAATACTCAACTCGGTTTTCTTATTTTGCATTCCAGTTGCTAGACATCCTAGAGCTTTTCTTATTAGCCCCCCACCCCCACCCAGAGTGCCCATGACAGCTGTAAACCATTAGTTACTGGGCTTGCCGGAGGCCTGCAAAGCACTGTGCCCTGATAGTATGATAAATCCAATTCATACAACAACCATAATGGTGAATTTTTTATGGGGTTTTAATAGGGATGGTCAGGAGAGAATGTATCTCAGAGCTACTAAAATTATTCTTTTTCTACCAATCAATGCCAGCGTGGATTTGAGAAAGCATCTTTTGTTCTTAAACACACACACACACGCACACACACACAAGAGAGAAAAAAATTTATATTTCTTGCTTGATGAGGGAAATTGTAGATATTCTCTAGAAATTCTTTCACAAAACAACTCTCCAAAATTTATGTCTGTCATTAGCTGCGTGAATTGTCTGCCCATGGAAAAAGAAGAGTGATTTGGGAAATGTCGATGCACGCCCCATAAATGGCTCCCCACTGTTTTTATGTTGGTCTCTTTCCTCACGGAGTTGGTGAATGTCAGTCATGTACTTATGCAACAGTGTTTCTGAGATTCTGGGGTCTTGCTAAAAGTACAGTGTTCCCAAAGGATCTCTGAAGAGTGAACCAAAGCTTGAACACTTCATTGCTGTATTATGCTTTAGACATTAAAAAGGGAGAGGCAGGGTGCGTGGCTCAGTTGGATGAGTGTCTGCATTTGGCTCAGGTCATGATCCTGGGGCTCTGGGCAGTGGGGAGCCTGCTTCCCCCTCACCTTTTGCCCGGCCCCCCTGCTCATGCTCAGTCTTTCTCTCTCAAATAAATAAATAAAATCTTTAAAAAAGAAAAGGGACAGACAAAAGGAAAAACAAAGTATATCTTTCATATATTATCTCAGTCAATATTAGCTACTCAAATAATTGATTAAATATGAAATAGAGAAAATACAACATTTACATTGACCCTTGTATCCATACCAATTCTTAACTCCCTATCCTAAGGCTTCCACTTTTACGGGATACTAAAAGGAAAGGAAAATATTCCTACAAAATATGAAAGTTATTATGGAACTACATTGGATTACTAAATTTCCTGAGAATATTTTATTTACTATTCACAAGTTTATTCAGTAAATTGTCCTAAAGTGACTACTTTATGACAGACATGCGTGGTGCTAAGAACCCAATGTGTTAAAAATAAACATCTTCCATATCTTCAGTGAATTTATAGCGTAGAGGTGGAGACCAGCATTAAACATTTTTCTCACATAAGTAAATATGATCATCTGTGATAAAAGATTTAAACTAACAGTAAAGAGCAGAATGTGAGAACATAAAGCTTAAGCAGCAGCCTCCACCGCCATGTCTGGCCCCAGCACAAACATGCAGAGCAATGTTCTTAGTAATGCTGTGGAAGAACATTTTCTCAGCCCCGTGTGGATATTGCAGCCCACTGTTAACTTGATTCAAGGTCTATTGTTGTGTTGGCCAGGTACGAGCTCGGGGGCACCCTGCTATCTGAGAGCCAGGCATGCCCCTTACCCCTCCAGGGCCCTGGCCAGAACTGTCTGTGATAGACCACTGCCTAGGAAATTCTGTTTCATGTCTGTCCAAAGGAAACAATGCTTCTTGCAAGACAGAAAAGCTTGAAACCTACTCTTCTAGCTTCTGAGACTCTTTTCAGACTGTCCACCAAAACAAAAGTGGCATCTTTTATAAATCACTTGCCAGTTTCAAATTCATCCACACACATTATCCAACTTGAGTTTTGTATCCACCCAAGGAAACACAGTACCCTATTCTCACTGACAAGGAAATCAAGGCTAACCAAGGATTTATGACCTGCCTAAGGTCATGCAGTTAATACATTGTGGTGCTGGGGTTCAGACCCAGCTCTCCTGAAGCCACAGCAGGAGCTCTTTCTACCACGATCTAGTGCTCACCCCTCTAAGGCCTTCATCGCCCCCAGACCCTGGGATGATTGTTTAGATTCTTGTTTTACTTACTATCTGGTTTTTGGTCACCTCAAAAACAATTCTAGTCTTTCTGAAACTTAACTGTGAGCCACAAAGAGCAGATAAGATAGAAGTGTCCCTTAGAAGGAAAAGAAAATTCAAATGGCCAGTGTCACTGTCTTTATGAGATGAAAATGAAGGCAACTGAGAAATAGAGTATGACAAATAAGATCATGAATGAAAAATCTACAGGTAACAATACGTTCAATAAGCAAAAGAGATGAGGAATAATTTTGTTAAACCATGCAAGTCACCATCCTAGTGGTGGATCTCATTTTAGAAAATTGAGCATTTAATTTAAACTCTTCATGAATGTAGATTATTATATTGATATGAAAAAAAAAATCCCAGAGTATACTTTTTTAAGGAAAAACAAAAGTTGCTGTGGATTTTTCTGGTAGGTCATACAAGGATGAGTGTGAAGATAGTAAAGCCACAGCCAACAGTCATAGCTGGCTTTTGCTCATGCTTCTCTAGGGTACAGCAGGAAGGGCCATGAGCTAGACCTGGGAAAAGCTGTTTACCAACAAATGTACTTTACCTCAAAATATTCCAGCTGGGATCAGCTATTTTTTTTTTCCTCTTCTGGTTTGCATCATATGTGTAGGGTACTTCGTTTTCTCAATTAGTCTGTGATTTTTGAAGGAGCAGAGGTCCTGCTCAAATCAAACTAACATGCAATTATGCACTGAGCCTGGAAAGCTGCAGAGTCTAGGAAGTAAGATAACCTTGGAACATAACTCTGTTTTGTGTCTGGTCTGTCAGAGTTTGGAGCACAAGAACAGTAACATGATTAAACATATACAATCTGAAATCAGGATCCCTGGTTTAATTCTTGACTTTACTACATATCATCTGAAAGTCTAAGAAGACATTATTTAACTGTTGTTACTTCACCTGTAAAATGAGAATGGAGGGTTTTTTCCGCCCCTCTCTATTCTTTTTTCTTCACTTCTCACTTCTCTCTTCTTTCTCTCTCCACCCCTCCTTCTACCTACCTAGCATTACACAGCTTTCCTTTGCTTCCTCTTGAGGATCAGCAGCTCATGAGCCTTTTCCCCTGGAGGCCCAAGAGGCCAGATACCCTCTCAACTTCCCACCCTGTTGCCTAACACTCCAGCATATCACCTCATCTCAGCCAACAATTCTTTCCATTGAGGCTTTGTCTCTGAAGAGAGGAGCAGACGCAGGAAGGAGAGATGAGAATGGATAAAGCAGAGATCACAGCAGAGGTGGCCAGGAGCACTCAGGAGCAGTGGAATCAACCAGCACCATCTGACCTGGCTGCATTCCTCCCAGCCCTGGGATTCCGGCTCCCTGCTGCATCCTTTAGCCTTCTGGAAGATTCTCTTGGCTTTCCCATATCTACCCAGTACACTCCTCCCCTAAGTTAATCCAAATCAGTTTCTATTGTTTTCCTCTAAGAACTCTGACCAGTGAAATGGGAAAAATAATATACTTGCAAGGACTAAATAGGAAAGTGTAGGTCAAACACTTAATATACTGCCTGACACACAGTATACATTTAACAAAGTATTAGTTATAAATGTCATCATTAAAAGGATTACTGAGGCACCTGGGTGGCTCAGTTGGTTAAGCGTCTGCCTTCAGTTCATGTCATGATCTCAAGGTTCTGGGATCGAGCCCCATGTTGTGTTCCCTGCCCAGCGGGGAGCCTAGTCCTCCCTCTTACTTATGCTCTCTCTCGATCTCTCTCTCAAACAAATAAATAAAATCTTTAAAAAATAAATACTATTACTGTTGGAGGCTCCTGGGTGGCTCAGTCAGGTGGTAGCAAATTCTTGATTTCAGCTCAGCTCATGATCTGGGGGTCATGGGATAGAGGGCTCCACGCTCAGCAGGGAGTCTACTTGAGATTCTCTCTCTCTCTCTGTCCCTCTCCCCTACCCCTGACCACAACCTTTCTCTCTCGAAAATAAATGAATAAATATTTTTAAAAAATTAAATAAAAACTATGACTGTTCTAAAAGCATTCAGGTTATCTTACTGTTTATGAAAGAAATTTACAGGATTTTTTTTCTTGAGATAGATTAAAATATGTTTCTAATTAAAGGAGAATGAATAAAGTATAAAGAATTTTTTTTAAAGATTTAATTTATTTATTTGACAGAGATCACAGGTAGGCAGAGAAGCAGGCAGAGAGAGAGGGGAAGCAGGCTCCCTGCTGAGTAGAGAGCCCAATGTGGGGCTTGATCCCAGGACCCTGGGATCATGACCTGAGCCGAAGGCAGAGGCTTAACCCACTGAGCCCCGCAGGCTCCCATAAAAAATTTTTAAAAGATAGAAAATTATGAAGAAAGAAATGGAAATAGTTCTTACCCTCCTTGAAAAGTCATACAGACACATGGACAAAAAGTGTGTGTGTGTGTGTACCTGTGTGCACAGGCACGTGTGTAACAACATTATTCAACCATGAGAAATAAGGACATGCTGTCATTTGCCACAATATGGGTGGACCTTGAGGACATTATGCTAAGTGAGATAAATCAAACAGAGAAAGACAAATACTATGTGATATCACTTATACGTGGATTCTAAAAAAGCCAAAATCATAGAAATAAAGACTAGAATGGTGGTTGCCAGGGTGGAGAGGTAGAAAGGGGAGATGTCAGTCAAGGAATATAAACTTCCAGTTATAAAATGAACAAGTTCTTGGGATCTAATGTACAGCATAGTGGTTATAGTGATAAAACTATATTACATACTTTAAAAAAAGAATAATTGGTGGGTAGCTATGGAGATAAGCCACTTGGATCTCCCAGCGAGAATAAATTCTCAGTGCAGCTGCAAGGAATAGAGTTAGCTGACAGCCTCTAGCCATTAACACCTTGGAACTGAGCTCTAGAACTGCGGCCATGCTCTTCCCAGCCAATAACCGAGCCTGGTGGAAGTAGCAGAGCCTGGCCACTTCTGCCCAACATGGATCTCCTTTAATGGTCAGCCTTCGCTCTGGAGCTCCCTGTTGGGTTGGCAGAGACTGTCAGATCTGTTTGGTGAAAAGTTCTTCCCCTCACAGGTGTCAGGTCTGCGTAGTGGTCTGAAGGCTATTTCTGCCCAACTCTGTTTCCTCCACTTTCATCTTTTGCAGATATTACTCCCCCACCAAAGCTCCCCCCACAAACAAACACACTCCTGTAAGACCTGACTAACATAAAGATATCTTTGCTCTCAGTCTTTTTACTACATGTCTGTATCAGTGTATGTGTGTAATTTTTGTTATACAACTAAGCTCATAGACTTAATTTCATAAAGTTGGTTTGTCTTCAGGTTAAATATTAGAACTTTTCCATGTCATCAAAACTATTCAGTGTCTTTATAAAGGCTGAAAAACAATTATCTTACATACTTGGGTATATTCTCACCGAATTCTCACATAAATTCAAAATAGGCATTATTAATACCAGTTTTATAGATGAAGAAACCCACGTTCATAGAAGTCAAGAAACTGACCTGCAAGTGCAAAGCTAGGGGAGCCAGCAGTAGGACCCACACTTGCCTAATTCTGGGCCCCGGTTGCTCCAGGCTCTGTGTTGCTTTGGCCCCTACCCTACTCTCAGGCACCAGACTCTGCATCCACTGGCAGCTTTTACCTCTTCCCTTGGAGCACCTATCCGAGCCCTAGCTGGGGGAAAATTGTGGGTCAGGATACTGCTCATGGCCCTCTCCTTGACTTAATCATCACTATCACCTAGTTATTAGACATAAAATAATAGTAGAATTTTAATTCAGTCTTCAAAAATTTGTAGGATCTACCATGTGTAGGTAGAGGTCACTTATGCCTCCATGGGCCTGTGTGGGGAAAGGCAAGGAGATAGACTAGTACAGTTCTATGTGACAGACAACATGATAGAACTTTATAGAAGGCCTTATAGGAATAATCTGATGGATAGCATTGTCGCAAAGG
This sequence comes from Meles meles, assembly GCF_922984935.1. Taxonomy (NCBI): domain Eukaryota; kingdom Metazoa; phylum Chordata; class Mammalia; order Carnivora; family Mustelidae; genus Meles; species Meles meles. The sequence goes on from NC_060071.1 coordinate 113,642,649, forward strand.
CTTTTGAGGAAGCTGAGCTTAAAGGATTTATTGAGTGTTCCAACTTAGTAACAACATGCGCAAAAGGAATTCAAAGAAATGAAGAATGAATGAGGTCATTAGGATGGGCTCTAATCCAGTGTGACTCATGTCCGTATCATAAAAGGAAATTAGGACAAAGACACACAGGAAAGACCATGTGAAGACACAGTTAGAAGCAGCCCATCTACAAGCCAAGAACAGAGGCCTCAGAAGGAACCAATCATGATGACATTTTGATCTTGAACTTCTAGCGTCCAGAATCATGAGAAAATATGTTTCTGTTATTTAAGCCACCCACCCTGTGGTGACCTGTAATGGTCACCTGTGATGGCAGCCCTAACAAACTAATCCGGGAGAGGAGACAGAAAGGGCAGGCAAGGAGCTGACTGGGGAGACCCTCGCGTGCCATAGTTAGGAGTTCATGCTTTTATTCAGAAGGTCCTGGGAACTAGCAAAAGATGAAAATCAAGAAGAAATATAACAAAATTCATGTTTTAGAAATGTTTAACTTGTGTACTCAATGTTTTCCACTTCTATCCCTGTCTATCTGTTCCATAATGAAAGTAAATGGGGCTGAAGGGAGAATGGAGGTAATTAGTCAGTGGCTGGTTCCTACACATCTGATCAAATGTCAAGCTGATATTTGATCTCTGCCTTGTCCTAGTTTGTTTTGTTTGTTTTTTTTTGTTTGTTTGTTTTTTCCTCAGAATAACCTGAGTTCACAGTTCAGACTTCTTCTAGGCCATGAGTCCTGCCTTACTCACCAAATCTCTTTACTACCCATGACCCAGCATGACAATTAGAAAATACTGGAAAGGCTTAAAGAGGCTGCAAAATGATGTATTTGTAATAAAGACCCAACACTGAGCCTAAACTGGGGTTCACACCCATCTGGATGTAACTGAAAACATGGGTGATGCTTGTGGGTTGCCTAGGGGAATGAATAGTCTAGAAACACTCATCTGTGCCATTGATCTCTAGTCCAACCTCTTTGACGTGTGCCCAGTTAATGGAGGGGGAAACTGAAGAAGTCAGTTTCATGGGGTTCTAGTGACAGGTACAGAGGGGTTACATGTGATAGAGCGGGTAGCAGAGAAATTCTCCCCCTGTTCTTCACATGTCACATGGCCCAGGCCTTGAGGGGGGTCTTGCTCTCTGGGGAGCATAGGTAGTTAACAATGTTGGCATGGAAATGAGAGTGCTCACAGGAAGTAGGAAGACCCTGAGAAAACTGCCTGTAAACCCATGAAGTATTCTCACCTCCCACCCTCACTCCTGGGGAACACCCATGACACTTAGAATAGTGACAGAGCAGGGATTAAGTCTTTGCATGGGGCAAGTCACCAACAGCCAATGAGCTCGTGACGGCCCAGAGAAACTTGGCTTTACTAGATAAGGAATTACTGGGTAGACATTGAGTGTCAGTCACCAATTTTTACTGGAGGTCTATCCCTATTCCTTGTTGAGTGTGTCAGTATTCATGCAGCATGCTGTATATCAAGCTATTACATTGCTCCTTCATCTTCTAGGAGGGAATGAAGATAGATGGTAAGACTGGATTTTACCCTCTGTACATAACAAGACTTTCTCATATATCTTTTTAACTTTTGTTATAAAATGGCTTGGTAATTAATAATGGCTTTATTTTTTAAATTATGACAGAGTGGGAACAAGGTGCTGCTGTTTCCTCATAAAAATCACCCTCATGACTTTTGGTATTATCCCTCTCAAAGACAGCTGTAAAAATTCACTGCTGCAGTCAAAGACGCTTGTGCAGAATACTCAACAGACATGATAAACTGAGTAGAGTGGGTTCTTTTTTATGCACGTGGGTGGTGAGGCAGGAATTTCTTACGACTAAAAAAAATTATATGTATCTATTCTTAACCTCCTCTCCAAGTAATAAGTAATTGACTCATCTTCTCAACTTTCTATAGCTGAATATACCATGGAACCCATCCGTAGATTTAAGACCACCACTGTTCCTGAATTCACCATGGCTAAGTCTGAATATATACCAATAAGTTTTACTTCTACTGCTCAGTTAGGCTGGTGTGGCAGATTGTGTTGCCCAAAAATGGCCACGGCAATATTTCTGACCTCACGTGCTCTTCTAGAGCCTTGCTACTCTCCCACCAAGAGGCAGAGTTTATTTTCCTACTTCTTGAAACTGAGTCAACTTTTGTGGGATAAGTGGAATGTAGTAGAAGTAACAGTATGTGATTCTGAAGTTGGGTCAGCAAAGGTCATGCAACTTCCACCTGGCTCTCTCTGCTTTCATTATTATGTTTACCTTTGGGAATAATTCGTCATGTTGTCAGGTGGCCCAGGCTCCAGGAGAGGCCATGCATAGATGTTCCAGTCTATGGCCCCAGCTAAGGTTCTAGGTGGTACCCAGTGACAGAATCAACTGGCAGTTGTGAGTGAATAAGCCTTCAAATGATTCTAGCCCTCAACCTTCAAGCTGACATTAGTGGAGCAGAGATATTTCCACTGAGTCTTGCCCAAATTTCAGATTCATGAGCCAGCTAAAAGCTGTCAATGTTTTGGAGTGACTGTTACACAGCAGTGGTAGTTAGAATGAATGGGCTTATTGCCAATAAAACGTGGTTTCTGTTGTGCCAGGGATGAGTCCTTAATGTCTTAGTATTGATAACATTGCCTTGCAGCATTTTTGCAGTTCTCTTTGAGGCTAACATTACAGAGTGGGAAAGAGCACAGGCTTTGGAAGACGAAGAACTTGAGTTCAGATCCCATCACTGCCTTGTACAACCACCTGGAAGACCTCTGGCTAATGACTAAACTTCTTTATAAAAAGGGGGTGATTTTACTTACCTCATTAAGGTGTTGTGGGGAATAATTGGTGGCCTTTGAAGCACTTCACACAAACTGGCATATGCTCCTAGGAACTAAGATCTCTGAATCAAGAGAATTCAAAGTTTTAGGGACAGGGAGCAACACGTTGGGGAGTGGGTTATTAAAAGTAATATTGGGAGAAACCCCTTCCACCTCTACCCTTTGATTCCTGAATTTATATTATTTTGGCTGTGGGATTAAGAAGTACCATTTTTAATGAGCATATTGTAGTCATTGGTTCAGAATGCATAGTCCACTTCCACTTAATAGCATTGCTGATATCCATAGACTTCGTTATATTTCGGTGGATTAGATATCATTTAGTTAATGACAGGTAGCTCAGGGTGTCTCACCACCCGGAATTCCAAGGTCAGAAATCAAGTCTTTATTTAGGTCAGCAGCAAGCAGAAGCTGGCGGTCTATATAGCATCCCTGTTTGCCACAGACTTCAGCACCACTGTATCAGCTGGGTCAACAGGCCTTGGTGACACAGTAGCCCACACTGCCTCCTGGTCCTGCTGCAAACTTTGTTTTGCTCCAGGCCTCACCCAACTCTCAGTTACTCAGCAAATGAGAGAGGGCAGTGCACTCATCTTGGTATATACTGTCTTCAGAATTCAAAGAGATGATTGTGCCTCTTTCTTAACGGTACAAAAATATGTCCTTCACTTTGGAAGGGCTGTCCCAGCAAGCCCCAGCCCTGAACCCATAGAGACTTTTCTAAAGAGACCTGTGAATTTTCATGGTGTTCATGTCCCACATTCTGTTTTATTTTGGCTTCCATGATACTTGTCATGATCTGCTCCTCAGGTTCAGTCAATACAATGGAAGCTCTCTGGGGTGTCAGGAGGGTTGAGGTTCTCCACAGTCTATTATGACTAAGAGGAGAAGAGTTGCTCTGGCCCTCTCCCTGCCAGGTGACAACAAACTGCTTCTGGTAGTCCTTGATGTTGATAGGGAGGGGGAAAGCTCTTACTTGATAGGTATGCATATCAGCTGTCAAGGACTGTGTTAATTTGCTTAAATAACTATACCGCATCTGGAAAAGCATCTGGAAAAGGAAATCACCACCTAATTGGATTTGTGATCCTCTAGTAGTCATTGTCTATGATCCACTTGTCAAATAGGGAAGTTAAAGGACAGTGTGATGGGAAACATCGTCCCTAGCCCTCTCAAGCTTTGTTGAGGGCGCTCCTCTCTGCAGTACTTCCATACAGAAAGTCTTGGCTCTCTTTACATGCTCAAATGAAGAAGTAATCACAGAATGATTAAATCCATTGGGCCCACTGGATTGGGGAGACTCCAACCCCGTTTAACAGCGGATTTCCATAAACTTTCACTAAGACCCTTAGAATTCATTTCAACAACATTTTCCAAATTTCCACTATTATAAGTTAACATTTTTCTACTATTTAGTTCAAACTCAGCTCTATCCTGGTTAGAGTTTTTTAAATTTCCTTCTAGAGCTTTCTCTAGTTATGCGTCTAGTTATGGGTAATTAGGGGTAATGGAGTGGGGCTAGGGGAGAAAGAGCATCTTCTTGTAAGGCACCTGCTTCAGGGGATCTTCCAGCAAGTTAATGTCCTTAACAGGGGGAGAAGAGTTTCTTCTATTGGCACAGGATGCTGAGGAAATTGGAGGTTTGTGGTTCTCAGATTCTACCCAAGTGTACCATTCTAGTGCAGAAGGTCTCCCTTCATTCCAGTTAAGGCCCTAACATTCACATGAGAGACATGGAAGTGTATGAATGTTAACTTATATTGTAATTTGCAAACTAGAAGCAATTTCTGGGTTTTTCAGAATTTCAGCTCTCGGTCATACTGATGGTGAAAGTTTTAAGCCTTGAGCTTATTATTTTCTTTGTGTAAGCTCTCTCAGGCAGTCAGAACTAACCAAATCATCTCATCATTACCACCATAATGGTCTGCTTCAGAGTCCAGTTGGTTCCTCCAGCCTTGTCTCCTATAGGCATTCTTTTCCAGTTTTCAACAGATGATACTTAAAATAATTGTGAAAATTAACCATGTCCCGGGGTATCAGCATTATATTTTCCACTGGTAATGAGTGGTAATGTTGCTCAAGTTCATTCAGATTCTTATTTCTGATCATCTTTTTCCAAAGGGGGAGAAAAAAAAAACAAGGTCTACTTAGGAAGCAAAAAAACAGCTATATAATATATATAGTGTTTAAAGCAAAGAGACAGGGAAACTGTTGAAATGTGTGAAAAGGATTGGAAGAGCAGAAGGAAGACAAGACATCACCCTGAAATCAGTAAACCACTATGACTCTGTAATGGAGCCCATTTTCATGTACTTCCTAGCATTTCTAAAGAACGCTTACTCCTACCAGAGCCAGAATCCAGGAAGAGCTGACCTGCAGAGTAAGTATCTTCTGGTCTCTACTCTTAACCAACAGCTACTAGAACAACTGCCAGTGCTCTCAGAGGCAGAATTATTGTTTCTTTCTTTCTTTCTTTTTTTTAAAGATTTTGTTTACTTACTTGTCAGAGAGAGAGAGTGAGAGCAAGAGAGCATGAGAGCACAAGCAGGGGGAGCTGCAGGCACAGGGAGCAGCAGGCTCCCCACCAAGCAAGAAGCCTGACTCAGGACTTGATCCCAGGACCCTGATGATGACCTGAGCTGAAGGCAGATGCTTAACCGATTGAGCCACGCAGACATCCCAGAATTATTCTTTCTTCCTCCCACTTTAAAATCTCAGTGACTCCTTTTTGGCAGAACTTAATAAAAAGCCAGCTGCCCAAAGAGTCTGGGAAATATAGATTGTAGAGTCCGGGGGCCATGAGTTCGTAGCAGAGAAGAGAAAAACAGGCAGAAAGCTGGTAGACGATAGATAAATAATCGAAGATAACTGGATGGAAAGATATTCTGGGATATTGGTGGTATCAAGGAGTTGCTTTAACAGCCCTGAGTTATTCTATTTCATGAAAAATAAAGTCCCCATTTGTTTAAACAACTATTTGTATTCTCTGCTGCATTCAGCTGACAGAATTTGGTAGGAGGAAGTGGAAGCTACCATATGGAATTAGCAGGACCTTGTGATGCAAAACCTACTTATCGCAGCCCAGAGACCTGGTAACTTTTGTTATGTGGTGGTGAAACAGTTGGCCAGTTTTTCACCTGTTCTACCTTGAAACACAAAACATATTCCTATTAAGGCTGCAGTGTTAGGGGAAATGGCAGAAAATTTGATTTTTTGGTATATGCTGATTATTTCTTGTCATTTTCTGCAAGAATACTTTGATAAAGAAATATGAACTCAGGGCACCTGGGTGGCTCAGTCGTTAAGCATCTGCCTTCGACTTGGGATTGAACCCCATGTCGGGCTCCCTGCTAGGCAGGGAGACTGTTTCTCCCTCTCCCACTCCCCCTTCTATCCCCACTCTCGCTGTCTCTCTCTGTCAAATAAATAAATAAATATTAAAAAAAAAAAGAAACAAAGAAATATGAACTCAAACTTGACCTCACCAGTCAGAAAGTTAAGATGGGAAGGAGTGTGGTAGAGATGTTTTCTCACCCTGCCCGAAATCTAGATTGGATGAGAGCCCCCTAATTTAGAGGATAACAGAGTTGAGAAAGTCAGTTGTTTTTTGTTGGTGGTGTTGTTGTATTGTGTGTTGTTTTTTGTTTTCTTTTGATTTGGTTTGGTTTGGTTTTTTCCCCCAAACAGAAGAGTTCTAAACTGTAGCAGGAAAGCTGCATTTATAGTAATAGATGAGGCTTAGTGCCCCAGGCCTTTACCACGTGCCTCCTTTAAATTAGGAGATGACAGAGTTTTGACCAGGACCCACATTAAAAAATACATTTTATATTGCTACCCAGCACACATATTCATGTACGTAACTAAAACAAATGTCTTCATGAAACTGTATTTACATTTAACTATCTGTGATGGTGCCTGGCATTTTGTATTCTAATTCATCCCATTCTATTCTGTTTATTCTTAAAAATGTGACCGTGACCTACTCAACTGCCTTTGTAATCCAGTAATGAAATATTTTTCACACTACTGGTGTCATTTTCAGAAATCCTATTACATTTTCTTCATGAACTTCATGTCTTTACATTTCTCTTTGCCCAGCTTAGATTATGGGGTATACCTTTCTGATACCTCCTGGTATCCCCTTCCACTGTTACTTCTTTCTTGCCATCATAGTTGTCATAGGTGGTGAAATGCAATTCTTCACTTAGCTCCACTCCCGCACTTGACAAGCAGAAATCACACAACCAAACTAAGTGACCTAGCAAGCCTTTGGTGCTGCCTAGAAATTCTTCTACATTTCTTCATCAATCTACTCCCCAGTTCCTAATAGATTATTTCATATTTTCTCCTCTTTCCTGGACTTTCAGTGCCTTTGCTCCCTATTTCAAGCTCAGTCAGTAATATTCCTTGCTATTTCACTGAGAAAATAAAAGCAACCAGAAGAGAATGTGAACATGATTGCACTGCCAGACTGAGCAGCCCGCCTGTGTGCACTACGCCTTTCCTTCTTTAATACGGCACAACGTCAACACCTCTGCCCCAGCACTCGATCTCATCTCAGCTCTTGCAATTGTCACTCTTCACCTGCACCGTCAGGTTTTAGCTCTCTGCTGAATCATTCCCAAAGTTTCATAAACACTCTGTAATCTATCCTTCCTTAATAGAAGACTACCTTGATCCCACATCCTACCCCAGCTACTACACATATCTCTTACTCCTATTACAGCAAAACTCTATCTCAATGTCATTCTCTGCCATTATTTCTTGAGTCAACCCCAAGAACGTTTCATATCAATTTCACCATGGCTCCTTAGGCCTCATTTTCTTCAGCCTGTGAGCAATCATTCATGTATACAATGGCTGACTCTTTCTTTACTTGGCCTCCAGAACGCCATTCTCTTTGCCTTTTTGTATCATTTCCTAAGTTTTATTAGTTATCTTTCCCAATACTTGCCCATCTTCTACACCTCTAAGCATTTGTGGGCCTTGGGTCTTGGTCTCACACAGATCGTTTGTATAAGAATTTTAAATTATTTTATTCAGTCCCATGGATTTTAATAGTATCACCATATGTGGACACTACTCCCATGATGCTTTTAATAATGAATAAAGTTATCTCCACTTTTCTATACATTTGTTTTCAAAACTCCCTTAAACATCAAACTGGTCCTTTATCTTGAAAATTTGAATGCTTTTTTCTCAAAAATGTTAGGCGACATAAAATTAACAGCCATTTGTCCTCACGGAAATAATAAAAAAAAAATTTAGAACCCTTGCTATTTTATTTTCTAAGGCATAATTCAACTTGAAGTTCCATAACTGTACCATAAATTGCCATTAGATTGCTAGCAGATTTCTGTGAAATACAAGTGATTCTCCTAGTTATTCTCTATCTCATGTAAGTATTTTGAAGATTCTGATGATTTGAGAAGTCTTTGTATTTTAAAATTAACCTCCTCCATGATACCCTGGCATCAACCTCACTGCTAAAATACATTGTCTGTAAAATATACAACAAATGGGTGTTACATATAATGTTATCTCCATAGCACTTGCCCTGGAGTCCTTTTCTCATTCCATCAAAAAACTGCTCCATAATGTTTACTTTTACACACTCTTTCATTCCAAAAATGTATTTATTAAATGTAGAAAACAGTAGTAGTGGTCATCAGGATTCATTTCTTCTCTATTTCTTGGGCACACCAGAAAACTATACTTCTCACCATCTTGCCATTAGTGAAGCTATCAACTAATTCTGGCCAGTGGATTGTAAAAGGAAGTGACCTGAATCATTTCTTGCCCAAGGCAGTAAAATATCCATGCACAAAGATCCAGTCTCTTCTTTTCTGCAGCAGTGACCTGTCAGTCTTGTCCAGTGATGGAGCATAAAAATAGAAGAAATGGAAGCACCCTGAATCTCTAGGCCATTGCTTAAAAGACAGCTCCCTTGGGAAAAGGCCATAGATTCATAGAAGATCTACTGAAAGAAATAATCTGTTGATATATTAGGCCATTGTAATTTTCAGTTAATTTGTTACCAAAGTATAGCACATCTTCTCCTGAAAAATATTCATTTTATGGTAAGACTATATAATTTCTGGTACTTTTTTCCTTCAGTGGCTCACAGACATGCAGTTTTTTTCTATAGTCATTATTGAAAAGGGATATTTTAAAAATTCCTTAAGCTGAAAGATGTTAAAAATATTTTATAATTTTGGGGCACCTGGGTAGCTCAGTAGGTTAAAGCCTCTGCCTTCAGTTCAGGTCATGGTCCCAGGGTCCTGGGATCGAGCCCTGCATCGGGCTTTCTGCTCAGCAGGGAGCCTGTTTCCCCCTCTCTCTGCCTGCCTCTTTGCCTACTTATGATCTCTCTGTCAAATAAATAAATTTTTAAAATCTTAAAAAATATATTTTACAATTTCACAAAAGTTATGTCTTTCAAATAACAAAAAAGTTGTGTTTTACAAATAAGAAAAAAGCTGTATTTTACAAAAATACAACTTTTATCCAACTCTATAGCCATTCTCCCACAGTGAATAATTTATTCAAATAGTATCACTTCCAAATCTGTAGCAGCAGTGTATCCCCCATGAATCTTCCAGTAGTCCTTGATGACAGAGATATGCATTTTAGTTTATCACCATATTACCTTTCATATGTCATTTCAGCCAACATGGCTGCAGCACAAGAACACACATTTTCCTTTTGATTGCTCTTTGTCTTTCCCTAATAGGTGAGAAAACCTCAACAGAAAGTTCTGAGTGTTTATCAAATCTTCCAAAATATTTAAAGTAATGGACTGAGAATTTCATGAACTTAAACAGTAACAAACAAAAGTTGTAGAGGTATATTTTCAGGTTCTACATGCTTGGCACTAACGTGTTTTAGATTCTGGGTGTTTTCAGACAAACCATGATGGTTTCCTGCTGGCATCTCAAGATACCGTAAACAATTCAGATGAGGTGATCCTTCCTTAAGTCTTTTAGATAATTTCAAGATGTTTTGTCTGACTTTTAGTCTGATCCTCTTGGACTGTGATCATTTTAATCACAGAATATGTGCAATAATGGGTTCATGTAGTTTGTTTTCTTTAGTTATTACTAGTATCTTCATATCATGTTTTCCTTGCAAGAATCATTTTTTTAAAAAATTTGATTATTTGAAAAAGAGAGAGAGAGAGCCAGGAACAAGAGAGAAGTAGAGGGAGAAAGAAACTCAAGCAGACTCTGCACTAAGCACAGAGCCTGATGAAGGGCTTGATCTCATGACCCCAAGATCATGACCTGAGCAGAAACCCAAAGTTGGACCCTTAACCAACTATGCCACACAGGCACACCATAAGAATCATTTTTAAGACACTTGTTTTAGATGTTGGGGAGGATGCAGAGAAAGGGGACCCCTCCTATACTATTTGTGGGAATGCAAGCTGGTGCAGCCACTCTGGAAAACAGCTTGGAGTTTCCTCAAAAAGTTGAAAATAGAGCTACCCTACAACCCAGCAATCACACTACTGGGTATTTACCCTAAAGATACAAATGTAGTGACCCAAAGGGTCATGTGCACCCACATGCTTATAGCAGCAATGTCCACAATACCCAAACTATGGAAAGAGCCTAGTTGTCCATCAACAGATGAATGGATAAAGAATACAATGCAATACTATGCAGCCATCAAAAAAAAAACCAAAAACACAAAATCTTGCAATTTGCAACAATATGGATGGAACTAGAGGGTGTTGTGCTGGGTGAAATAAGTCAATCAGAGAAAGACAATTGTCAAATGATCTCTCTGATATGAGGAATGTGAGAGGCAGGGTGGGGGTCATGGGGGTCATGGGGGGAGAGGCAGGGTGGGGGTCATGGAGGGAATATGGAACAAGATGGGACCAGGGAGGGAGACAAACCATAAGAGACTCTTAATCTCAGGAAACAAACTGAGGGTTGCTGGGGGGGTGGCGGGGGTGGGATAGGGTGACTGGGTTATGGACATTGGGGTGGGTATGTGCTATGGTGAGTGCTGTGAATTGCGTAAGACTAATGATTCACAGTCTGTACCCCTGGGGCAAATAATACATTATATGTTAATTTCAAAAAAATGATGGTACTTTGTTTTGAGCTAGTAATTAAAAACACACACACACAGAAAAGACACATGTGTTTTATGTGAGTTTTCATTCAATTATAATTAGATAATATAACCCATAAATCCACCTACCCAAGAACATGGAAGTTTAAATACATGATAATACACTGAAATTGAACAAATGAATAAAGGTGCCATAAAGCCTTCTGCACTGGTAGAACTCCCACACCTCCTGAGGAGTACCTCCCAAAGAATGAAACATCCTGTGGTCTAATTGGTCTAACTGAAGAGGCCCTAGATTTGAAGAGGACCATGGAGTTCAGGGTGGGGTTGTGACGATACCAGCTTCCAGAATCAAAGTGGAAAGATTTGTAGCTTAGTCAACAAACATTTGTTGAAAATACACAGCTGTATCAGACATTTGCATTTTCGTATCAGGAATTAAGCTTAAGTTTCCCTGTACTTTACTGAGTATTTCTCAGATGTTCCACAATGTAATAAAATCTTGTTTTTAGTAAGTCTACAACCAACTCCTAAAAATCCCCTATGCTTGAGCAGGGAGGACCAGACACTGAAGCTCTGTTCCTCCAGATCAAGTCAGAAATGAGGAGAAATAGGATGAGAAAAGCTCTCTGTGAAAAATTCCCCGTCATTAGTTTCATGAAGCTAGATACTGAGCACCGCTAATAGGAACACCACTGCTGACCTGCATATCACGGTACACAGGCAGATTTGGAAAGGCACCCAAGCTGAAAACCTCTTGGGAATTTGTAGCTGGTACAGCTGGTTAGCTGTAGTGCTAACCAAGTGCTGGTTAGCACTTGGTGTTTTATTCTGACACACACTCAGACCTGGTCAGGATGTCCTCTTCTGCTGCCTTTACCATTTCATCAAACTCCTGGGTTCTGTGCCACATGCCAAAGAGGAAAACAGAAGTGGAATAGGCATTTCTGGAATCCCATTATGGCAGTTTAAACTAGTGGGTCTGCTTGGAGTTTGAACCTCAGAAAATGTAAAGAATTCTCTTTTCCTTTTGCTCTATCTAAAGGTCTCTCAACTTAAACACTATTAACGTTTGTTAATAATTCTTTGTTGTGGGGACTGTGTGGGCATTGTAGAATGTTTAGCAGTATCCCTGGCTTCTACTCACTTGAAGCAAGTAGCTCTCCCCAGTCCTGTCAGTCAAACATGTTTGCAGATGCTGCCCAGTCTCCCCTAGGGGCAACATTGCCCTCCCCTCCCCTCTGCCCAGTTGAGAACCACACTGTGCTCAGAGAGTCAACTGTTGAAATATTCCAAATGGCTCCACGGTCCACAATATCAAATAGAACACAGGAATCATACAGAATAAGGGCTCAGAAAAGGTCCTTCTGTTTGACAGACAGGGAATGAGGAGGCATGATTCTGGCACCATGAGAGGAATATAGACTACAGGGCTTGGGAGAAAGAGATATGATTTTTTTTTATAGTAGAAATTGCTTTTTCTGCAACTTGGCATGAAGGGAGACATGTAGGCTGATATTTGGCAGGGTTCAGTGTCTTACTTAAAGGTGTACTGAACAAATAGATATGTGTTTGTTTAGCTTAGGACTTTTTCCCCCGCTTCAAGATAGAGCCAGCTAAGCAGGTTTTGGGCCAGGAAGGAGTTAAACTGAAGGCAAATACGGAGAAAGGAGACAGAAGGTGGAAGTAGAAGCCCAGGGAGAGTGATGGGAGCTAGAAGGTATCCTGGGAGCAGGATAATAACAGGGAAAACAGAAGAACACAGCTGGAGGAATTTGGTATCAGAATTAGACCGTGTGGCTTTAAATCTTGGGTCCATCATTTATGAGATGTATGACCTCAGAGATTTTTTAAAAATCCCTTAAAATTTCAGCTTTCTCATCTGCAGATGGGGATCGTAGTAACTTCCGTCCTTGAAGCTTGCTTAGATATGAAGATGTGATAATGCCTGTGTAGTGTAATAGATACAGCTGTAGAACAGTATGGAGGGTACAGTGGGGCACTGAGGAGCATACAGTCCCTATGTGGAATGGCTTCCACGGTGACAGTGAGGCTCCTTGCAATCCAGGTGCAGTGAGGGTTGATAGGAAGATATCGGCCTGGCCCAGCAGGCAAAGTAGAAAGGAGGAAAGAAGATTAAAAGGCTTAATCAAACCACAGACTGAGACCAGGCCACTAATCACCAGCTTTCTTTTTTTTTTTTTTTTAAAGATTTTATTTATTTATTTGACAGACAGAGATCACAAGTAGGCAGAGAGGCAGGCAGAAAGAGAGGGGGAAACAGGCTCCCCGCTGATCAGAGAGCCTGATGCGGGGCTCGATCCCAGGACCCCGAGATCATGACCTGAGCTGAAGGCAGAGGCTTAACCCGCTGAGCCACCCAGGCACCAGCTTTCTTAATGAGTAATATGGATGTAGGTGAATGCAGAAGGGGAACGCAGTGGCTAATTTGCCTGAAGCATTGGCAAGCAAGAAAGATCACAGGTAGGGAGCCATAGAAAGTGTGGGAATTTGGTTGCCATGGCCAAGATCTTAGCAGGAGAGCAGGGAGGAATGTTTCACGAATCTGTGGCCTAGGTTCTGTCCATATGGCTAACACATTTGTTCTCTTTGGGGGTGGGGCTCTGTGCTATAATCCCAGCCTTTAAAGCAGCATCTCTTCCATGTGAATGCTCAGTAAGTATCTGTGGCGTGAACAGAAGAATTGAAGAGTAAATGAGGGGACTCGATACGTTTTTCCTATTGTGAAATCTTCTTCTCTCAACCCTCTGAAATCTGCATAGCAATTAAGTTTTACTTTTTATGGCCATTTACAAACTGTGTTGGCATATCTTACGTATCAACTTGACTGGGACATGGTGTGTGCAGATATTTGGTCAGATGTTATTCTAAGTGTCTGCAAGGATGTTTTTGCATGAGATTATCATTTGACTTGGTAGACTGAGAGAGGTAGATTGCCCTCCCTACTGGAAGTGGCCCTCACCCACTCAGTTGAAGGCCTGAGTTAGAAGGAACAGGCTGACCCTCCTGTGAGCAAGGGGGAAACTCTCCTGCCCGACCCAGGTCTTTTCCTGCCTTAGGACTTGAACTGAAACATAGGCTCTTCATGAACCTGCCACATTGTGGACTGGGACTCACACCGGCAGCTCTCCTGATTCTCAGGCCTCTGTGCGCTAACTGGGACTATGCCATTGGCTCTTTCAGGTCTCCAGCTCACCAGAGGCAGATCTTAGAAATTCGCAGTCTCTATACTTGCGCAAGCCAATTCCTTTTATAGATCTCTTTCTGTACATCCTGTTGGTTCTGTTTCTCTGGAAAACTTGACTAATATACGGTTTTTTGCCTTCATTCCTCCATCAGACTAAAAATTCTTCAAGATAATGACTTCAACATTTTTATATTTGTTGTCTCATCATATCTTGTTTTAAGTGGCCAAGCACTACAAACATTTGTAGCATTAAAATAAATTTGAAGGGTATGATAATGAAAAAAAGGTACAAAGCTGTGATATCAGGTTGGCTGGAGGGTCATAATTTGGCGCAGTGTTTCTTTTTTCTTTTTTTTTTAAAGATTTTATTTATTTATTTGACAGACAGAGCTCACAAGTAGGCAGAGAGGCAGGCAGAGAGAGGGGAAGCAGGCTCCCTGCTGAGCAGAGAGCCCAATGCGAGGCTCAAACCCAGAACCCTGAGAGGCTTAACCCACTGAGCCACCCAGGCGCCCCCAGTGCAGTGTTTCTTAAAGCAGAATGCATTCATACAGTCTCAAGGATTTTTGAGAAAAGAATTTTTCTTTTAATTTGCAGTTTTAATTTTTTTGGTAATCTAAATTAATAACATCAATTATAAAGACAAACTTATCTTTTGGGGTAATAATGCATAATTCAAAACTATTTTGATAAACTTTGAGCTTCAAAGTCAATGCTTCTCCAAGGTAATGGAATTTTTATTTTTATTAAAAGGAATTACTATCTTATTCAGGTTTAAGAATTCAGATTTTATTTGGGGAAGAACACTGAGCTGACTATCAAGTGAGCAGGGTCTAGCCGGTTCTGCTAACAATATTTGGGAAATTACTCCAGACCTCAGTTTTGTTATCCATAAAGCAAGGGGTTTGAATTTGATTGGTTTCTTAGTTTCTTCCTTAGCATTAAATTTCCATGTTTCTGATGATGTTAACATTAGCAGGGGAAGAGGAGGAGGATGAAAATTTTATGTGGACAAGATTGTACAAATTTTGAGAAAGGTGGAAATAGTACCCAGAAAGCAGAGCAAACAGCCATATATCAACTATTTCCTTTAGATTTTAAACTGTATTTATAATGTGACTACTAGGGGCGCCTGGGTGGCTCAGTGGGTTAAAGCTTCTGCCTCTAGCTCAGGTCATGATCCCAGGGTCCTGGGATCGAGTCCCGCATCAGGCTCTCTGCTCAGCAGGGAGCCTACTTCCCCCTCTCTGCCTGCCTCTCTGCCCACTTGTGATCTCTGTCAAATAAATAAATGAATAAAATCTTTATAATGTGACTACGATCTATCAAGCACAGTTCCAGGCATTTGGGATTCATCAGTTTAAAAATCAAAATCCCTGCACTAGGAAGTTTGCACTGGGGACATACTTCAGTAGTTGGATAAGTGGGTTAAATAGAAAATAAGTAAATAAATTAATGAATTAGTATGTAGTATAGAAAAAATATATGCTTTAATGAAACACCATGCACTGTCAGGAGGCTATCCCTCCGGGTTATCTGGTTTTAGTTATTCCTTGTCTTTGAGCGATTTTACAGTTCCGAAAGCTGTGGACCACTGATGGCAATGCAAAGTAATTCTTATACACTGGCATATTCTTTCCATATGATAAAGGTACAATTGCCATATCCCCCCAATTTTCTCCAAGAAAAACCAGTTTTACCTCCATCTGCATGTTCATGTTCAATATTCCTGATCTATAAATTTGCTACAGATTATCTCTTGAACTGGTTCCCAACCTCTGGGAAGACCTGTACAGTTGTTAATTAAAGAGTAGATAGAATCTTTAAAATGTTCATTTTATATCTGCATGAGGGTTTTGGTTTTGCCTTTTTCTGAAATTTACCTTTTAATAATGACTAAAGTCCATGAAGGTAAAAGAAACCAAGTTAATGTAGCCAAGAGAGATGAGATGAGACAAGGGGCTGGGTAGCTTTAAATCTGCTGGTCAGGAAAAACCTCCTGGAGGAGGGCCCCACTGAGCTGAGACCTATGGGGTGAAATGAGTACCTGGAAGATGGTCATTCCAGGAAGAGGCAGCAAAAGGGGCAAAGTTTAATGGAGAATTTCTTTGGTGTGTTCAGCCTTCCAGAAGAAGTAAAGGGAGCATGGTATAAAGTAAGGACGGTGATGTAGGGAAATGCCAGATGTTTAGGGCCATGAAAGGCCACAATAGAGCAGGTTTTATTCTCAGTACAATCAGGAAGACGCAGGAAAGGAATTATTTGGATTGTTTTTGAAAGAACTTTCGATGGCCAAGACACTTGAATTGCTGCTTTGAGTACATTATTTCAGTTAGTCTTCGTGTTCATTCTATGGAGCAGTGATAATTATTTTCCCCACTACACAGATGAGGAAAATGAGACTCAGAAGGTAAATGCACAACTAATATCTACAAAGTAACAATTATTAGACTCATTGTAAACAATGGGTATTTCTACTGTGAATTTTGATTAGGAATTTGAGTTAATACTATTACGGAAACCATGCCAACTATGAAGGCCATGGTAAACATATCCAACTTCTATATTATATAGTGAATATATTCTAAATTCTATATTGTTTCTATGAGTTTTTATTTGTGTGTATAATGGAGCATACCGTAGCAGATACTTAATTACTGCTATCAAACAATGCCCTTAAGCTGACATGTTTCTCATACCTACTTCTGATGTCAACAGGCAATAAAAATGCAGACAGTTTATTACAATTGCAATACAAATCGTGATTATGATAACATTTACAATTTGATGATTCTGGTAATGATTGGCCTTTTTTTTTTCCCAATGTAGTGAATCTGTTACAAATCTTATTCACTTTGATACTTCACAGTTCAAAGCTCACAATATTCTCACTATTGGAGAAGGGGAAAAGCAATTGGGGGGAAAATCAGCAAATTGGCAAGTAAAATCCCATCAGTGGGATTAAGTTATGAGACTTAGTATCTGCAACCTCTTTAGTGCAGGTATTTCAACTTCTCAGTAGATAATTGGAATTCCTTTCTCATGATATTCTTAATACTTTCACTATTGTGATCTGCTTCACTTTCCTTTCTTAGCTAAACTCATTTTCTGTGGGTTCAACTTAGACAATTTTCCACCTCAAAATGCAAACAATATTTAAATTTGACAAGCAAGACAATAGAAACTTGAAATACACTGAAATGAGCCACCATTGATTTCTCAGCAGTAGAATGACTATTTTGTGTGGACAATATCCCTTGAATCATCCCTTGAATCATTGAGCCTGGCCACGTCCCAATTTTTTCTTTCAGCAAAAAAATGGAGGAAAGAAAAAAACTGGGATGACTAGCTAAGCAAAACACAAGCTGTTCAAAGATTAAAGAAGCACAAAGGATATTTTAGGAAGGGCAGTCAACTGGAAGTTTGGAGCCGTAAACTATCAGCTCATTGGATCAGGAAGTTTTAGCAATGTAAACTTAACAAGAGAAAATAAAATTAAACCAGTCTTCCTTTGTGTGTGTGTGTGTGTGTGTGTGTAGGTGTGTGCTTGAATATGTATGTATACATTCATTGTGCATTTTACCTTTATTTTATTTTATTTAAGATTTGATTTATTTGAGAGAGAAAGGGAACGAGAGAGAGAGAGAGAGAGAGCACTCAAGCAGGGCCAGAGGTAGAGGGAGAAACAGGCTCCTTGCTGAGCAGAGAGCTTGATGGGGGGCTCGATCCCAGAACCCTGGGATCATGACCTGAGCCGAAGGCAGACACGTAACCTACTGAGCCACCCACACACCCCCATCTTACCTTTATTTTAAAGAAATTTTCCAGGATGCTCGTGTTTGAGCAGATACCTTCTACATGCACAGTGGCTCTATGAGAAACAAAAATAAAATTAAGCGGGGCGCCTGGGTGGCTCAGTGATTAAGCCGCTGCCTTCGGCTCAGGTCATGATCTCAGAGTCCTGGGATCGAGCCCCGCATCGGGCTCTCTGCTCTGCAGGGAGCCTGCTTCCTCCTCTCTCTCTGCCTGCCTCTCTGCCTACTTGTGATCTCTCTCTCTCTCTGTCAAATAAATAAATAAAATCTTAAAAAAAATAAAATTAAATTAAGCATATTAAAATGTGTAAATATTTCCTCCTACTGATTTTATTAGCTGAGCATCTCGTGTGTACATTTGCTTCTCATTTAGTTCAATAGGTTTCTTTTCTTGATTCTGCATTTTACTTCAGGCTGAGCAGAATGCCTCTGAGGTAAAGACAGCTGATCTCAGACTCTCAGGTCACCCCAGTGAAGGAGTGCTTTTATTGCTTGCTCAAGCTTTAAAAATTCTGCTTGTTAAGCCTAAGAGATCAGAATACTGTCCTTAAAAAGCTCTGAAATAGGGCACCCTACATCACATGTGCTCTGCTGATCTTCCTTGGAGAAAAAAACATCAAACTCAATGCCTTTTTTTTTTTTTTTTTTTTGCAAATCAAGCAGAGTATAGTTAAGGAAAAATAGTGACTACTCTTCTAACCAGAACTTAAAGACTTTCTTTGACTACCTTTTTATACCCATATTGTAGCTGTTGTAGAAATTGAAACATCTATATATTTGCAATCAGTTTTAGAGGGAAAAATGTCTACTTGCAGTTTCTGTGCCACCAAACATTAGGGATATAAGAAGTCCTATAACTTCAAGTATCAAATAATGGTAGGAGAACATTCAGGAGAGCTGAAACAGTTGCCTTAACTAGATCAGAAGCTCACTTTAAAAGGTCAGATCTGGGGGCACCTGAGTGGCTCAGTGGGTTAAAGCCTCTGCCTTCCGCTCAGGTCATGATCCCAGAGTCCTGGGATTGAGCCTCGCATCAGGCTCTCTGCTCAGCAGGGAGCCTGCTTACCTTCCTCTCTCTCTCTCTGCCTGCCTCTCTACCTACTTGCGATCTCTGTCTATCAAATAAATTAATAAATTTTTTAAAAGATTTTATTTATTTATTTGAGAGACAGAGAGCACAAGCAGGCAGAGAGGCAGGCAGAGAGAGAGGAGGAAGCAGGCTCCCTGAGGTGCAGAGAGCCCGATGCGGGACTGGATCCCAGGACCCTGGGATCATGACCTGAGCTGAAGGCAGAGGCTTTAACCCACTGAGCCACCCAGGCGCCCAATAAATAAAATTTTAAGAAAAAAAATAAAATAAAAGGTCAGATCTGTAAATATATTGCTTATTTTCAAGGTGGAAGTAAGAGTTACAACCCTCATCATCCTATTTTTCTTACACACTGGACATTTAACATCACTGATTACTGTCTTTTCTAAAAACATGTAATGCACTGATGGATTGCTAACATATTTTTTGTGTTTGTAAATTACTCTGTGCATCTTTGCAGGGCCTTGATATTACCTGTGTCCAGCATCTGGTAATAGTTTCTCTGAAGGTAAATGGAACAGAAGGTTGGAATTCAATTACATAGAAATATAATGAAGGGAGAAAAAAGGGAAAAAATGCTACACTTTCAGAAGCATATATTGGAAAAACATCTTATGACCTTACCATTTTGACATGTATTTTATTTTAAATATTTTATTTATTTATTTGACATAGAGAGATCACAAGTAGGCAGAGAGGCAGGCAGAGAGAGAGAGAGAGAGAGAGAGAGAGAAGCAGACTCCCTGCCAAGCAGAGAGCCCGATGCAGGACTTGATCCCAGGACTCTGAGATCATGACCTGAGCCAAAGGCAGTGGCTTAACCCACTGAGCCACCCAGGCGCCCCTTGACATGTATTTTAAGTGTTTGTTTAATTGTTAGATTCTCAGTCATTATTTTGAGTTATATCTGGGCCTCCAAATAGCTTTTCCCTGTGACTTTAAATATAGCTTGGAACGGTAGTCCTGCAGTTCATGTTGTAACCTAATCAGGAGCCACAATTGGTGACCAAGCATAAAACCAGAAGGCAAAGAGATGTGACACAAAGACACATGAAGCCCAAGTTGTCTTGGATACCCAAGATGGCCAGCAAAGCTGTACTCAATTTCCTGCTCCACTAATGGATCTTTAAAGAAAGAAAAAAAAGATTAAATTATTTATTTATTCATTTACTTGACAGAGAGAGAGAGCACAAGTGGGTGGAGCAGCAGGCAGAGGGAGAGAGAAAAGTAGGCCATCCACTGAGGAAGGAGCCTCATGTGGGGTTCCATCCCAGGACCCTGGGATCATGACCTGAGCCGAAGACAGATGGTTAGCCGACTGAGCCACCCAGGTGCCCCGTTAATGAATCTTGATGGGTCCCTGCCACAGAAAATAAGGATCCTTATCCTACAGCTGTCTCTTGTCCACCAATAATCTGTCCTGTTGTTCAGTGATAAATGTCTCAGTACTACCTAGGCAGCTTCCAGAATCCTGTGTTCATCGATATATTTGCCAGAAAAACTTGTTGATTGATAAAGTATAAATATCAAGATTGAACTTAACAATTCAGATTGCTTTCAATGAACCAAATAAACTTAGAGTCTCTCTTACGAGTAAGAGTCATCTCACGTAGAGATGGGAGCTTATATTTATATGGGCTTTAAACTTTTTGAAGCAAGTTTACATTTTACTCAACTTGATTCTTATGTCAGTTGAGACAATATGGCTTTTGTTGTAGTGACAAAGACTCCAGAATTGACTTAAAACAACAAAAGTGTGTTTCTTGCTTATGCTACTTGTTTGTCATGGTTCATCTGAGGAGGACATGTTGCCCTATTATCATTCACAATCAGGGGCCCAGGCTAAGGGGCTCTAGCTCTGTGTCTCCATGACTGCAAAAATGGAGAAAAGGGATCATGGCGACCGATGTGCTGACCCTTTAGAAAGTGATTTGTGATACTTCTTCTCATAGGTATGAGCAAGCCATGTGATGATCCCTCCAAACTTCAAAGGAAGAGAGAAGTTTAACCTGGCTCTGTCTAGAAAGAAAATAATTTGAAAGCTTAGAAAAGACCAATGGCCACCATACCCCTGTTCATAGCCTTACGGGAAAATATAGCTAGTAAGGCAAGGTGTGGAGACCTGGCCAATTTTCTAAAGATGGAATTTAAAGAAAGAATGGCTAGTTACCTACATGTGGAAAGGCTCTTTCTGTTTGTAAATATCTTCCTCTCATCATGTCCCAATGCCTAAAATCTCATTCTTCACTTTTTTAGGACTATCCAATGCCTTGCTTAAAAGGACAATAACTTCCTAACATCAAGAGATGATGAGAGGGTCCTCTTCAAGATCGACATGAAACACACTCATGACATGAGAGTCACACAATTAAGTAGAGGACCTCTAGGCTGACTGTGCCTGAAGAGGTTTCAGGAGTGCAGTATGGGATGTGGTGGGGTCAGCAGGATGGGGGTTCAGAGGCTCTTTTTACTGAGAGACAGGACAATCTGTATATATTTCCTGGGATAAGACTTCTCTAGACATTTTTGCAAATAATACACTATGAAGGAGCTAAGTTATACATCCCCCTTATGTTATAATATTTCTCTGAATTGTGTAAAGTAATTTAAAAAGAAAAATAAGAATTAAATAAATGATGCATTTAGATGGCGAGACTAAAAATTTCCTTGAGATTGCTGTGCTAACCTTAGCCAAGCAGTTGACCATTCCAGTGAAGGTCAATTTAGATCACTACAATTCAGAATTCGAACCAAAAAAGAACTGAGTGATGAGATTTGAAGACACACTTCAAAACACACTTAGCTGGAAAGAAGTGGAAGTTGATACCAAATTCATGCTGCATATTATTTGCTTGACACCTGAATGTGCTTTCCTATATTAACAAGGTGCTTTGGTATCTTTGATCATGAAACTTTTTTGAATGGAGCCTTTCATGAAGTCTCATATCTGATATTTTTCTGCTAGTGTTCTTATACTAGCATATTTTCAATCCATAGTTTCTAGGCATCCATTTCACTTAAAAGCTCAAAAGCTCTAATGGAAAGATACAAGTGGCTTGAAGGAAGTTATCCATTATGGTGGTAATTTTCCTTGCTTAAACTAAGAAGTGGTAAAATCTATCATAATTTTGAGGGGCACCTGGGTGGCTCAGTCAGTTAAGTGTCTTTCTGCCTTGGGTTCAGGTCATGATCCCAGGGTCCTGAGATCAAGGCCCCATGGGGCTCCCCGCTCCTCAGGGAGTATGCTTCTCCCTCTGCTTCTGCCTGCTGTTTACTCCCCCTGTTTGTTCTCTCTTTCTGTCAAATAACTTAAGTAAATCTTTTAAAATTGAAAAATTTTGTTCAAGCTTTTCATGAATACCTGGCTTTGGGCTGATCTTTAAATTTAATTTATTTCAAATGACTGAAATTTTAGATTGTTAGAAACTTTAAAAAGTTATAATGATGTTTTATACTAATAGTAGTATTTGGTTTCTGAAAGATATGATAATAAAATGCGTGCCTTAGTCATTAAGCTTTTATCTTGATTTCTAGTTTCTAAATTTGCTAAGCGTTTTGTGACAAAGTTTGAAAAGAAATTGCCTAACATTATTGCTTTCCTATTTAAGCTGCATTTTTATTATGGGAGAAAAACTATTTACTATCTTGTAAGGTATTTCATAAAAGTTAGAATATATTAAAAAGATCCATTGCTGAAATAATCTTGTTGAGAGTATACTTGAAATATACCTTTTTACAACAGTGATAGCCTTATTCCAAATTCCTGTATGAGACTCGAGAGACATTTCATTTACCCTTCAGACACACTGCCAAATGAAGCCGGAGTCTACCAGGATTTAAGTTTTGGCTTTGCTACTCACCAGCTGTTAAAACTAAGCCTAGCCATTAACCAGCTAGTTTAACATGCATCAAAAGGAAATAATATCTGCCCTGCTTTACTAGTTTTTGTGTCGGGAAGATTAAACAAGTTTAAAATCATAAAAAATACCTGACACTTCTTTTTTTTTTTTAAGTTTTTTTGTTTGTTTGTTTTTTGTTTTTTTGTTTTTTCTGACAGAGAGAGAGATCACAAGCAGGCAGAGAGGCAGGCAGAGAGAGGAGGAAGCAGGCTCCCCGCTGAGCAGAGAGCCTGATGCAGGGCTCAATCCTAGGACCCTGAGATCATGACCTGAGCCGAAGGCAGAGACTTAACCCACTGAGCCACCCAGGAGCCCCAAAATACCTGACACTTCTGAAGTGTCATAAAAGCTTCAACTATTAATGAACTATTGATTTATTAGTTTTGTTTCCCTGTCTTTTAATTCACTTTCATTAAATGAGAATTAAAATATTACTGAAATATTTAGTTGAATTTTGTGGCTGTTGAAAGCCTTGCAGTTTATAAGTATCTATACTCTAGGGAGATTACTCACTATCTTGTTTCTATGTATTCTTCCCTGAGTTTATAAGATATAGTTAACTGTGTTACAGGAAAACAATACCACATTGCCAATTTCATATGCAATTTAGGACCTAAAATATGCATATCTTGGTAACAATCTCTCCTCCATTTTAGAATAAAATTTATTTATTTATTTATTTATTTATGAGAGAGAGGGAGGACGGGGTGGGGGAGTAGGGAATGGGAGAGAGAGTACAAAGCAGACTCCACGCTGAATGCAGAGCTGGACACAGGGCTCTGTCTCATGACCCTGAGTTCATGACCGGATCCAAAATCAAGAGTCGGAAGCATAGCCAACTGTGCCACCCCAGACGCTGCAAAATTTCTTTCTTTATGTGACACTGCAGAAGTAGTGCTGCAAGCTGGCAGGGATATAGAAGGTGTGTCTAAATCAGATGAGGAAGGCCAGGTGACTGGTATGGTGGATTCACTTCACTCTTCACCAGGATAGCCATGTGTGATTGAGTTCTTCCCAAACCCTTCAGAAACAAACAAAAAACATAATCCTCAAAGAAAGGCTATTGAATCCAAATAGATATGAAAACATTTCTCAAAAATCAAAAAAGTAAGTTTAATATAAACAAAGAATTTGTTTTCAGATAGATTTTTAAAAATCCAAATCTCAAAAATATTTGAAATGCTAAATGAATTGATAGGGAGATTTACTTAAATTATAAAGGTCTTAGAGTTTCTTTCTTAATCTTGTAACTGGATTAACAGACTCTAGCATTTAACACCAAATGTCCCCTGGATAAGGACAGGGTCCTACCAAATATGGGTTGCCTTCATTGTTTTGGGAGGTTTCCTGTTTTGTTTTGTTTTGTTTTTTTCTGTGAAAGAAAGTTTCTCTTGCTTTTTTCTCCTACCATTTCTTGCTTGTGAGTAATATTTTCTACTTTACTAGAGCAACAAAAACAATCATGGTGTTCTTTATCTATGGTGCAATGAAATCAAATTAAGGGCCTTTGGTTCCTAATATCACCAGGAATGTCATGCTTCACATTTCAAAGGAGAAACAGATTGCAATTTACAAACACCCTTTCCCCATTTCCTGAACATCTTACTTGGACATCCCAGTAATAAGACGGTGACCACATGGGTGGTATAGCAAATAACTGAAAGACAGAAAATAGAAGGTGTGTTTTCATTGAAGTGTGGGAGCTCTAAGATGAAAGACCCAACCTCTCTGTATGGGCAGGACTTTCAGACAAAACAATTCTAAGACTTACTAAAAGATGAGGCTTATTCTCACACTCAAACTTTGAACATATTTAGTATCAGGTAGCATTGAAAGCAGAGTCAGTCTCCCCTCCTACATTCCCACAGACAGCTGTCGTCAGTTGCCTCTGTCTTCTTCTTCCTCAGTGTTTCCAAAGTCAACTTACTTTTTCCCATCCCCACTTTAGACCTCTAGGTATCCAAGGTCAGGCCCTTCCTGTTTCATTTCTCTCTTAACTCGCGCTGTTTCATTCATATAGAATACCTCCCAGTGTGTCTGGTCAGAGCCTACCTAAGTTCCTTTACTATGTCCTTAGAAGTATCCAGGCCTGCAGTGCCACTCACATATTCATACCATGTGCCCCCTCTTTCAGGCAGTAGCTACCTCTCTGTTACACTGGGCTAATGACTTTTTTGGATCATTCAATATAGTGCATTTTGACTTCACTGGTATGACATCATGTACCTCCCACAGACCAGCCTTTTCCATCTCTGTTCCTGAGCTAGAGGCTTGATTTCATTCATAGACCACCCCCTACCGTCATATTACCATTACCTACAACCTGAATTGAAATTACCACCGTTCTTTTAACAAATATTAATTAAAAGTGTATTACCTACAAAATCTCATTTGGTTAATTCTCTTAGAAGAGACAGTCAACCAAGTGCTTTGCCCAGGGAGGTGGGGTGGGGTGCGGGGGTGGGTCTGGTCTGTTAAATGCTTAAGTATCATTCAGTAAGGAGGGATTATTTGAGAAATCTTCCAGCTCTCTCATACTAGTTACAGAGTAGCCCCTCAGTGGTTCCTTATCACTTTAGATGATTTGGCTATGGGGATAGAATCCAGGATAGTTGTTTTAATGAAAGAATGGAGTGTGAGGAATGGGGCAGCAAAATTCTGAGTGGAATCACAGAAAGCAGAAGGCTTTAGAAGAAAGCAGTGGAAGAACAAGGTACCAGATGTTGGATTGTGTAGAAAAGGATGAAGGAGTGGTGAGGACATGCTGCCAAATGAATTGGGAAGGGAGGATATTTGGAGAGGAGTAGAGAAGGCTCAGCATATAGGTCTGTATTTCTTCACATTTTGACTAGAATTAACTCTAGTCCTAAGAAGGAGGTTTAAGAGGAGAGAGACATTATGAATGATTGATCCTCAGAGAGTTTTCATCAATCCCCTAGAATGCATCATGGACAGATGTACAGACTATGTCCACAGAGGTTCTAATTCAAGTGTGTAGGGTGGGGCCAAGGAATCTGCACTTATAATAATAAGTACCCTAAGTGACTCATACGGGTGGTCCCAAGGGCCAATCTTTGGGAAGCTCTGGTAGAAACCATAAGGTTCACTGCAAAAATATGGCTAAGATGCCAACATCTCCTAGTTAATTTGCAGCCTGGCCTGTCCATGAATCTGGTGTTTGAGTAGGAGGAAAATATCTGCGTGGCTTCATGCACAGATTGCTCACTATTCTTATAGCCACCAGAGGTCCAATTTAAGAGAGAGAGAAGTATAATTTGGACATATTGAAATCTCGAGGCCCCACATCTGTTCCATTCAGTAGTACATATTTTCAGCTGAACAGGATATAGTTTTTCTTTCATATATTTTAAGTTGCTTAAAGTCCAACAGCATGCACAGTTTTCAGTAGTAAAGCCTCTATAGATGTCCCAATGATAATTCATAAAACTTCTTATAAAAGCCAAACATGCAAGTACAAACACAATCCTTTAGCTTTTCAACTTTCAAACTATATCCAAAGAGCACAATTAAGTCTCTGCGTAGTAATCTTCTCATGAAAAATGGCCAGTAAATACTTCCCATAGATAATTTATTTTAGTATATTGATTTTTTTTTCCTCCTAAAAAGCTGTACTGAAACAACAACCATTAAGGCTTATAGAGCTTTGCAACATCTGGTTATGATTGCAGACAATTGTTCCATTCCTTATTCTTGAGGCTGCTTGTAATACCACTGAGAACACCTTCATTAGCCGCCTACTATTCCCCTTTCAGGTGGCACCTGGGGAAAGGCATGTAAAAGAGATAAAGAAATATCTGAAGGCAAAGCCATAGTTATTGTCCATAAATTACTTATGTCATTTACCCACAGAGTCTGCTCCCTGGTGTTATGTTAGAAGAACATTTTGCTTCTGTACTCATTACTTAGGATAGCTGTGTCTAATGTATTTAGTGAATTAAGAACATCCATTTTTAAATGAGAGGCATACTAGCATATAGTTTTCTACTTAAACAGTTTTGCATAAGTAGAATTCATCCGTGGTTATTAGTCAGTTTCATTAGCAGAAATAAGCAGAAATTGACTCTAGCCAATTGAAGCTAACATCTTTTAACAAAAAGATGGAAGTAACTCGGGAAACTCCTCAGGAGGCTTGGAAAGTGAGCAGGAACAAGGAAATAGCAGGTAGGTCCCAGGAACTGCGACGTGAAGATACCACTTCTCTGCCACTGGAGAGGAAACAGACATGGCTGCCACTGTCAGCTTGGGACATGGGTATAGATGCTGCGTAAATGAATGCATCCCACTGTTTCTGATTCTTGTGTCACTCCAAATGTAAAGTGCCAGGAAGACTTTGATCTTGGCTAAGCCTGGATCTCATTCATAAGAGAAGCCTGAATCTGAATTAGCTGGGCTTTCTGGAGCTTTAGTAGGATTCAGGGCCTGCCTCCCACCAAGACATATACAGGAAACGTAGGAAGGGGATTCATACACTGGGTAGTCCAAAAGCCCTTGTGTGCACTATACTTCATGGTAGGACCCAACATGAAGTTTGAATTATGTTTCCTTCAGAGGCTTTTGATTCCAAATGGCTAATTTTTAGCATGGGCTATACCACATCTGAAAGAGTAGAATTAATTACCAAGTCCATACTTTGAGGAAGGTGAACAAGTAGAGATTCTTCAGAGAACCAGATATTTAAGCCCAGAAAGACAAAGTTTATAAACATACAAATATATAACTGAATAACATTTAAAAAATATGAATATTTCCATCATTCTTCCATCCCACCTACCAATAAGCATATTCAGTGTTTCCTCTAGACCAGGTACTCTGAGAGGTACTGGGAACTCAGAGTGACTTTAATTCTGTTTTTATCCTCAGTGAACTTATAGTAGAAGATGTATGTTGTAAACAGACAATGTTGTAGTGTAGCTGGGGTGCTTTATGAATTCATGTACACAGCACAGCGGAGGTAGAAATATGTCAGAGGGCAAATCTACCTGAGCATAAAGGAAGACTTGAGGTTAATAAAATAAAAGGGCACCTGAGTGGCTCAGTCGGTTGAGTGTCTGACTCTTGATCTCAGCTCAGTTCTTGATCCTGGGGTCATGAGTTTGAGCCTGTGTTGGGCTCCAAGCTGGGCAGGGAACCTACTATTTTAAAATGGATGAATGAATGAATGAATATTAAATAAATAAAAATTAAATGAACTAAGTCTTAGAAAATGAAGGTGTGTTTTCCTGGGAAAGTAGAATGGATGCTCAGCGAAACAGTAGAAATCATTGTGTGTTATTTGGAAATGGGTGAAAATGTGTATGTGGGTGGCTATTGGAGGTGAGAGCAAGGAGCACCAGAATCATGAAATAAGACTGGAAAAGTGGAGTCAGAATAAGGAGAGCCTTCCCAAATAGGGAATCTGGAATGATCAGGTATGCAATAGACAGTCATTAAAGGTTTTTCATCAGAGGGGTATAATATTTTACTTTTGTGCTTTATGTTTTATGGAATATTTTACAAAGGTTGTTCTCATCTGAAGAATGCATTGGAGAATGCAGGGTAAGACAGGAAGATCTGATAGATTTTGTTAATATCTCAGGGAAGAGAAGAAGAGAGCCAAAGAGAGTGAAATTGAATTATTAATTTAAAATGGGAGGATTTGAGAAATGAAAAAGAATAAAAAATTGGCAAGGCTTACCACTAGCTGCAAGTAGGGGGTGAGGGGTGGGGAGGAGGAGGATGCTGGGCTAACAGCCAGGCTTTGGCAGAGGTACGAAGTGCCAGTGGAAAGACAGTAGATTTGGTGGGAAAAGAATGGACATCTAATAAATTGGATGTGAACAGATTTGAAGTGCAAGAGAGATATTTTAATTAGAAGTATCTTGATTAATCACCAGGATGGGATAGATGAGATCACCCTGGGAGAATATGTACATTAAACACAGAAGAGGCAAAAAGTAGAGCATAGAGGCCATACCACATTAACATTTTTTAAAGATTTTATTTATTTATTTGAGAGAGAGTGTGAGCGAGAGAGAAGGAGCGGGGGGAGGGGGTTGTGTGGGCAGGGGCGGGATGGGGGAGAGGAAGAAACAGATTCCCCACTGAGCAAGGATCCTGACTCAGGGCTCAATCCCGGGACTCCAGGGTCATGACCTGAGCTGAAGGCAGGCAGCACTTAACTGACTGAGCCACATATGTGCTCCTTCACACCATACTAACATTTAAAGAATTGACACAAAAAGAGGATTCTGCAGTAGGAACGAAAAAGGAATGATCAGAGAGGTTGGACAAACCAGAAACAGTGGCAACACAAAATGATAGGATAGAGAGAAGCTAAAGAAAAATGGCACGACCAATAACATATTAAACTGAATTTTTTTTCATTGTAGCAAGGCCCTCAATAGATGAAGTAATGCCTTTTTAAACCCCACGGGGCACCTGGGTGGCTCAGTCTGTTAAGTGTCTGCCTTTGGCTCTGGTCATCGTCTCAGGATCCTGGGATCCAGCTTCATGTCAGGCTCCTTGTTCAGTGGGGAGTCTGCTTCTCACTCTTCTTCTGTCCCCCCCCCATCATGTTCTCTCTCTTTCACACAAATAATTAAATAAATAATCTTTAAAATAAATAAATAAAAATAAACCCCAAACTGCCCAGCATTTCATAAAATACCTGGCACATAGTAGATGCTCAGAAATCCTCTTTGGATTGAAGCATAAAATATGCTTACTGCCAGAGAAGGCGTTACGGATATAATACCATCCAAAATGTTCCTTCAGGGAAGCCCACATATCAGTAAGTTAGTAAGAATACCCTGAGCTGAAAGAGTCGTGGGGCCATATTTCTACCTTCCAAGAAAGGGGCAGAACTGTTGTCAGCCAGGAGTACAGTCAGGAAGTGACTCATCTAGCCTAAAGGAGCATCTCTAACTGCCAGTTAGAAAAGTTAGAGAATACAGAAGGGTGGAACAAAGAGGCAACTGGCTAGAGACCTCACAGAATTCAGGTTCCAGTGAGACACAGGCAGAAGGCCCTTCACAGAGTCACGGTAACTGGTGGCTGTAATGTTTTTAGTGGCAAGCATTTTCCTGAGCATCTTACAGGGACCTGAAGCTTCCTTGGTGTGGTGGTTGATTAAGGGTATCAGAATGAATCTGGAGTATGTTCTGACACCTAGGAACACCTAGCAAGGGCCCTCATATAATGACTGATCATCCCAGGGAGGATTTATGTGTGGTGGATAGAGCACAGAAGACTCACGGGGGATCTGGACGATTTCTGTGATGTGAGAGGAGGGCAAGTTAGACACTGCCAGAGCAGAGGAGACACTCGCTTCGAGCATTCCACTAATTCCTTAGTTGGTAAATGACTTGCTTCCTTAATGAGGAAGGAAACTAATGTGAGAAATCTATTGTGGAAAATATGTTATTTATAATATTTAATTTTGCTTGTGCTAAATGAATTGTGGAACATGAAGTCTTCTCAATCTATAACCTAGGTCCATTTTTTTAAAAAGATTTTATTTATTTATTTGACAGAAAAGATCACAAGTAGGCAGAGAGGCAGGCAGAGAGAGAGGAGGAAGCAGGCTCCCTGACAAGCAGAGAGCCCGATGCGGGGCTCGATCCCAGGACCCTGAGATCATGACCTGAGCCGAAGGCAGAAGCTTTAATCCACCGAGCCACCCAGGTGCCCCCCTAGGTCCATTTTGTTAACATATCTTTTGGTCATGAATCCTTTCTGGTATAGACATATAGATATGATATAGAGATATATATGGAGAGAGAGATAGATACATATATAAATATTAACATACACATAGGTGTGAATATAGATATGGATGTACAAATGGATGTGAAAATGGAGATAGAGATGTTTGAACTAGGAAGGGGCTGCCTGACTTTTGCAAGATGGATTCAGGTACCTAGGGACACTTAAAAACAGGTACATAGTACTGTCAAAATGTTTACTTCATATTATGAATATTTACAAATAAAATAATACATGATTCCTGAGATTTATTCTGAAATATTATGGGAGAGAAAATAGGTGGGCACAGGGTCAATCAAAACTAGCTAGTTATGAGTTGATCATTGTCGAAGCCAAGGGATGGATATAGAGATGCTGATTTTATGAAATTGTCTACTTTTGCATTCATTGAGATGTTCTTCCACAATTAAAAGTTGTCAAAAAGTGAAAGTTTATTTCTGCCTCAGAGTGCTATATATTAAAATAGCATTTAATTAGGCACTAAACTGCATGGTTGAGATTATTAAATCAGAGAATGTTCGAAGGGAGTGTCGAAGAGAGGAGGGACTGGAAGCCAGATGTTGAAGGTTGAGTACATTTTGGATAGGCAGAAGAGTTGGGAGGGCATTTTACGCAAGGGAAAGCAATGAAGAAAGGAAAAGAGGAAATACATCCTTGAACAATTTATAATAGTAATGGATGAATGATACAAATATTAAATTAAGGAGATAGTTCTGAATTGTGAAAATCCTTGAGTGCTAAAGGGTTCAATTTCTTACTGGCATAGTAGGAAGTAGGAACCCATTGACAGTGTTTTTTTTGTTTTGTTTTGTTTTTAAGATTTTATTTATTTATTTGTGAGAGAGAGTGAGCATAGGCAGACAGAGTGGCAGGCAGAGGCAGAGGGAAAAGCAGGCTCCCTGCCGAGCAAGGAGCCTGATGTGGGACTCGATCCCAGGATAATGGGATCATGACCTGAGCCAAAGGCAGCCACTTAATCAACTGAGCCACCCAGGTGTCCCCCACTGACAGTTTTTAAGAAGAGGAATAAAGAAGAAATTTATTAGAGATAAATTTTATTTCTATTTATAAAATAAAAATAAATAAATAAAATTTGTCTACTTATAAAAATTTAAAAATATTTATAAAAAATTTATTTTAGAGAAGATTAAACTGTTATAAGACAATGAGGAGTGGACAGCCTACTAGCAGAAAGTCCTGCTAAAAAGCCATTCAGTAGCCCCAGGGATGATGTAAAAACCGAACAGTTGTGATGGTTGGGAAAGGAATGGATAGATAAGAGGGAATATTTGAAGCAGGAATGAAACAATACAGTGATTGTCCAGAGGTGAAGCTTAGGGATGCTCAGAGTACCAAAGTAAAAAGAACATTAAAGATAATTAAGTCAAATTTTTATTTACAATAAGGTAATTTTGGCAAGAACTGGGGATTGGATATAAAGTTTTAAAAGGTGACATGTTCAGGTATTTTTTTTTTTTAAAGATTTTATTTATTTGACAGACAGAGATCACAAGTAGGCAGAGAGGCAGGCAGAGAGAGGAGGAAGCAGGCTCCCTGCTGAGCAGAGAGCCCGACGTGGGGCTCGATCCCAGGACCCTGGGATCATGACCTGAAGGCAGAGGCTTTAACCCACTGAGCCACCCAGGCACCCCCCCATGTTCAGGTATTTTTAAAGATACACCTCTATTTAATTTTTCCAAACTGGTGTTTTAGAAAGCCTGATTTTCCTTCCCACTCCATTTTTCATCAAATAGAGAGCAACATCTATTGCCAATATTCTAAACGTATGTTTTATAGAAGTAGGTATTCTGAACAATACAAAAGTAAGTATGCAAGAACAGGGCTACTCTGTTCAAAGTTATACTTTCTCCGGCCTCCCAAATTGTTAGAAATAAATGTCTATTGTTTGAGCCAAAAAACAAAAAGTTACACTTTCCTGTGTAGACAGGAAAAGAAAATCAAATGTACATTATAACACACAACACAAGAAGTCAATAGTCATGAAACCCCATTCTCCACTCTTTTCCTAGGAACGTAAAGAACATCTCAATTCTCACTTAATGCATCTGTACCTCTATCAGAGTTCATTAAGATGGAGCATAAAAAGCAAGAAGCTGGACTAAAAACCAGCATTAAAATGCCCTTGTGAATTCAGTTTGGTATCTGTGGAACTGAGCATATTTTATTCTAATAAGAAGCAGCTTAATGCAGTTCAGGGTCTGAACAAACACAGTCCTACGCAGAGGATAAAGTGTGAGAGTGACAAGACGCCAACACGTTATGACAGCTCCTGTGCCGCCTGACCTGGAGCTTTTATGCATTTTCTGAAAGTGCGTAAAAAGCAAATTTTCTCAGTGCTTGCAGCACATCAACCCTCCATTTTTAGTTTTTATTACCCACAATCCCACAGGCTCTGGTAAAATATCCAACGGAAGTTCATTAGTTAACATTTTAAAAGGACACGATTTTAAGATGCTCCCCCAGGTGTCCTGATTTCAGCAGTTTTGCTTCATATGCCAAGTAGCAGACAAATCACTAGCCCTGAAAACAGCCACCACCACTATTATTATCAACAATGAAATCCACCCACAAATCGAACCCGTGCCAGCCAGCCGTTCTGCACTGCTGACAGCATCGTGGGGCTTTCCAACGGTGGGGACGTGGAAAGCAGCTGTGACTTCCCTCACTGCATGCAGATGGTGAGGGGTTTGACTGCTTTCGTTGGTGCTCAGCAGGACGGGTTCCTGATGGGAAAGCGACTTCCACCGATGTACGCAGTGAGGCACCGATGCAGCAGTTAGTTCCAGATATTAGTTACAAACTGGTCTTTTCATCTCCCACCTGCTTCTCTGCCTGCATTTTCTTTCTTAGATCATTGCATTACCATCTACCCAATGGTCCAAGCTAGAAAACTCCAGATTGGCTTTATTTCTCTACATTCCCCAAACCCACAGTCAGAAAATCTCCATTCCGTCCCCTCCTCTCTGCCTCCATGCAATTCCATCCCCTCCACACTTCACGTCTTCCCATTTCCCTCTGGACAGTTACTAGAGGTCTTTTTTTTTTTTTTTTAAGAGTTTTTATTTATTTATTTGACAGAGATCACAAGTAGGCAGAGAGGCAGGCAGAGAGAGAAGGGGGGGAAACAGGCTCCCTGCTGAGCAGAGAGCCCAATGCAGGGCTCCATCCCAGGACTCTGGAATCATGACCTGAACCGAAGGCAGAGGCTATAACCCACCAATCCACCCAGGTGCCCTGTTACTAGAGGTCTTAATCAGGCTTATGTTTGGCCATAATTAATTGCCAATACAGGGTTCTGTCTTTAATAAATGATTAGATGACACAGATTTGTTGTTAGAAAATTTTAAAAACTATTAATTTAGAAATTAGAAATAAAATTAACAATTGGAATCATTTGGTGATCATTAAGCACCATGTGGTATTTAAATTCAGATTCAGTATTCATAGGGCTGATGGATAATTTTTTAAGTTAGATATTCTAAATATTCCAAGAAATACTAATTTCTTATTAGAAGTATACCAGTATACTGGTAAGTAAAGGAGGATATAAGGATTCGCTTCTCCTTTAGAGGCATATCCCAGATTCCCACATTCTTCTCTCAGTACATATTTGCAAATGTTGGCAATCTGAGTTCTTAAGAGATTCATATTCAAAAAATTAATATATCATCTTTGATTTTAAATTTCGAGGTTGATATGCACAGGGAACTATTTCCTTTTCTGCCACAGAAGCAAATTATTTCTCCCAAAACCTGGGCTCAGTGTTTTGGAGAATTTACTCAAATCTGGTCTATGAGCAACAGCTTCCATGGGGGTTCTATTGATTGCCCTGTCCCTCTCCACCAAGGCCACTGTTACCAGCCTTGTTAGGGGGCTGGCCTGTTGCTACATAACAAATAGTCACCTTGGAGACACAGCAAGAGCGGCTTCATCCATGCCCTTTTCTTTAGTTCTTCACTTTGAAAGCCACTTACACTTGAATGTATTATTTAACATGGTGAAAAATGCATTGCTCTTCCAAACCTTCAGAGCTCAAATAGGTTTAAAAAGCTCCGGAAACCATTCTAAAGCTAAAATAACCTTGCCCTTGGAAGAAAGACACACAGTGTTCATATCAGGATTATCAGCAGTGGGCCTGGATGAGTAAAACAATTAAATAAACAATTTTATGAAACTGGTAGTGTGACACCCCCCCCACTCACCCAAGAAGCTTAAAAGGGCCTCATATGTCTATAAACCAATTATCTTCCCATCATCCTTGAAAGAAGTACAAAATTGCTATAGCCATAGCCTCAAAGGTAGTGTTAAATCCTAGACACACAATAACTGTGGCAAAGAGATGCGAAATAACTTGATCCAGCTTAAGGCACAAAGACTAAAATAGAGTTGACCAGATGTCCTATTTCCTGCCAAATGGAATAGAATGACCCAACTGACTGAATTCAGAGATTTCCAATTCAATTAGGTCATTTAAACAAGACCTAAAGAATGTTTATGTAATGTTTCAAAACACCTTGTTAGCTATAGACTTGAAGCACAGATGGGAAGAAAGAAAGGGGTGTGGTGTCTCTGCATTATGCCAGCTTCTCTTCTCTGTGTGATTCTGGGCCAGGGCTGACCACCAGGGAAATCTGTGGGAGTAATGGACTCCAGAAGTGAGTCAGAAGTTTTGTCTACCTTGGCAGGTCAGTGCAGTGTCAGAGGCTGGTGCAGTTTATGTACGTTGTTGGTGATATTCTGGTTCACCTTGTTGGCTTATAGCTGATCTCTTCCCTGGGCTTTTCTAACTCCTGGACCAAGTGCATTTTTAGGGTTTTAAGAGTGTCACCTTCTTCTGCATTCCCATGCATCATCAAAATATTGGACTCAATGGAGGTGGTGACAGACCAACTCAGTTTCCAGCTTATCCTCCCAAGATTCTAGTTTGACTTTGCTCTCCTCCACTTCATACTCATCTCTCCTTTCCAACTGCACACTCATTTCAGGCTGAGCACCAGATGCAAAAGCAACAGGCATAAATAAGTTATTTAACCAACCTCCTTACCTGTACAATGTCAAGTCCCTCTAATAAATTGCTTGTTCTGTCTCATTCCTGATGGTTTTGCTGTTCTGACCAAGTCCTGAGTGACACAGAAGGGATGAAAGGCCCTATGACAGGTGCATTCCTATACACCGTTTGATCAAAATCTCACAAAACTTCATTTTAGGTAAAGGGTAAGAAAAAAATAGATGAAGTGCCTAAAACCACAGAAGTTTCTATGGCATTAAATCCAAATTTGTTTATTTACTTTGTGTCACATAGCTTGATGAAGTCTCCTTCTTCCCATTCAAAGCATATTAAACATTGATCTCGAGAATTTTGGTGACAATGTAAAGCATTTAGAGCAAAGAGGCAAGCTAGAATGATAGGGCCATAAGGAAACAAATGGACTAATATGCAGCAGAGCTGAGACACAGGAGGTAAATGTGAACTTAAGGGTCTGGAAATAAGGTCTCACTTTTTAAGCACCAAAGAGTCACAGTAAGATTTCCGGGAAGTCAACTCCTTACAGCATAGAGAAATACTTACAATTTGGGCAAATAAACCAGAAAAGAACCAGAGGATGCCAAGTCCAGAGGTTAACCAAGGCAGAGGGTCTAGAAATTTAGAAACCAGGAGATCAATTTATGAGCACCTATTTTACATAAGGTAAATTTGGGTGCCATGTAACTCAAAGAACAGAGCGAAGTTAAAAAAAAAAAAAAGCAAACCCATAGTTGAGAACCAGACTGCAGGAACTGAAGGAGCTGGAAAAATGTTCAGGAGGACAGATGCAGAGAATGGTCTTTTATGCAAGGTCTGGGCTTTCTGGAGCTCATCTTGTTCCAAGCCCATACCTGATAATGAGAGTTAGGTACAAGGAGCAAGATGAAGAGCCAGTCGGTCATCAGGATTCAATCTCAAAGCCAGATTAGAGGCAAGTCAGGGTTGCCTGTTGATATTGGACAACAAAGCATTTGCCTTGAGATTCTGTCCCTCTTGCCAGAAGTCAGGTTGGGGCCCCCAGTGCTGTACTGTGAAGTCAGGCGAGATTCCTACAGCTAGGAAGAGTCACAGAAGCAGAAGTGGGTGACAAATTGCGAGGACTGAGAAACAACTGGGTGTGACCAGAAGTATAAACTGTAAATAAAAATCCTAAAGTTCAAAATGGATAATTGTTAAGTGGTTTACCTGAGTTTTATTTATGTATGTAATACTTGTATAAGTATTATGTATGTAATTATATGTATACATATACACAATTACTATGTATTTAATACTTGTATACATGATATATAACATACATCATATAGGGAGATTATATATTCACTCCCTATATATGTAAAGAAGCTATTTGACCCCATTTTCATGACAATTATATTTAGTAGAGTTGAGTCTAGATTAAACTCTGTTCAGAGATTAACTGAAGGTTCTCAAATCAAAGAACTCTTCCTTTTTTCTAGAATGCTTACACTGGGGTAAAAATAATTTTATAGACATTATTTACATAAGTACTACTTTCCTTCATGTAGTTACAGAGATCAGTTATCTCACATTAAGTTGTGTTTTTCCAGTTTCTTGAAACTTTGTATTTTTTTGCCACAGACATGTAGGTAAATAATTATTTTGACTAAACATGGCTTTGAGGTTATAATACTTCTGTAATTCACACAATGGGAATGCAAAACTACTAAGTCCATAAATGTGTTATAAAGCTCCTGCCACCCTCTCCCCATACACGGATTTTATGTGTACATATGAACGTGTGCGTGTGTGTGTGTGTAGATGGATGACAGATAGATCAACAGATCATTCGGTCTTGAAAAGAACACAGGAGAACTCTCACACAGCTACCTTTTTAGTACAAAAGGAAATGATTGAAAGCACTAATGGCAGCTTTCTGGCTTTTTAGATTTTTAGATCCATTGCTTAACTATAAAAACTTCTGTAAATATAGATCTTAACAACTCAGCAAATAAAAACTCCTAGTCCACAACATGATAAAGTTTGCAAAAGGAATTGACATCAGTATTATTGGCCTAGGTCCCATTTTGGTAATGATTCATTTTAATATCCTCTGTCTTGCTAAATTATTACACTACTTTTATTTGCTCACTGTGTCCTAACCAGCAAGAAAGCTATTAACATGATATTCATGCATGTTCCTTTCTCTAGATATTCTATTTTCTGTTCCCCTTCACTGGAGATAACAGCTTTAAAATGAATATTAGATCATTATACTTTTGTCTATGTATAATTGTAATCCATTTAATCCAGACCAGGAAAACCTCTTCTCTAGTTGAGCTATAAGCAGAGAGAAATTTCCAGGTTTCTCAATCCTGAAGCTTGGAGTAACAGTAGAGAATTGGCCTAAGCTGATTTCTAGAGGAAATGTGGGGATAAATCACATCGTGGCCAGCATAATCCATTATCCTCAGACTGGCTGGTAGATCAGACAGAAGTATTGTTCTCACAGCGAGTTTCAGAAAGAAACATTTATAGTAAAAGTTCTCATTCCCATGAAGATCATTTATATTACAATTTGAAAGAAATACGTGGGTGTGTGTTGTGGGGGGTGTTGGTGACTAGCTGCTCTGCACCAAAAAGTACTCATCTGACCTAAATCATTTTAAGTTATGTAAGCGGTGCTAATTTAAGCTACTAGGTGTATTCTACAAGCAGGGTGGTACCAAGGCCAGTGGTTGAGAGAGTTCTTCCCTGGTGCAGCATTAAGGGGATGATTTGACTCTGCAAAATGGAAAAGAATAATAAAACTAAATAAAAAGTAGTCTGCATTTTATTAGCACCATTAATTGGCAATTCCTAAAACATCGATGATAAATATGTCTCACAAGGTCTTTTTGTTCATCTAAGTTCTAAATATATTCTGCATTATTGTTGAGTTTTAATTAAAGATGTATAAATAATATATATTATAAATAGATTTTATTTGTTTCCAATTAAAAACAGTAAAAAAATTATAAACTGTAAGGTATATTTTTCTTTGGTAAGTGCAAATTTTAGTGCATAGGTAAACTGGCTTACTGAATATGAATAATTATTTCCAATTAATTTTTCT
Source organism: Meles meles (assembly GCF_922984935.1). Classification (NCBI taxonomy): domain Eukaryota; kingdom Metazoa; phylum Chordata; class Mammalia; order Carnivora; family Mustelidae; genus Meles; species Meles meles. The sequence continues at coordinate 113,681,507 of NC_060071.1, forward strand.
CTTTTACTTTTAGTTGTTTTTTTTTTTTAAAGATTTAATTTATTTATTTGACAGAGAGAGAGAGATCACAAGTAGGCAGAGAGGCAGGCAGAGAGAGGGAGAAACAGGCTCCCCGCTGAGCAGAGAGCCTGATGCGGGGCTCGATCTCAGGACCCTGAGACCATGACCTGAGCCGAAGGCAGAGGCTTAACCCACTGAGCCACCCAGGTGCCCCTACTTTTAGTTGTTTATAAAACTGAAGAAAGAATCTGGAAATAGTTATTTTTGATTATTACATTATTATTATCATAAGTATTTTTGCCCCACAGAAGAAGAAGGTGTTAAAAAATAAAAACATGATTTCTCTAGGGATCAAATACTAAAGTAAGTAAGATTCTGAGACTGTGGTGTGTACAGGGTGTCAAACAATCACTCCAGAGACAGAAAATTGAACCAGCTTGGAAAGGGCCCTCAGAGATATAGATGTGATCAGTTCTAGGTATGCCATGAGAAGGTTATCATGTTTAATAGTTAGCTTGTCCCAAATGATCAATAATTTGATTTCCTAAAAAATAATCTTAAAGGTTTCTTAAAAAGATTCAGATTTCTTAAAAAAATAATAATAATCTTCACTCACTGCATTTCAGTGTGGGGAACAAAGCAGAGCTAGTCCCCTGTAATAGCCCAGGCTAGCATTTTGGATTGAGGGCAATTTGCATGGTTGCTTTGTGAAGACCATCTAGTATGGTTCAAGGATACTCTGAAACCCAGAGAAGAAGGTGGAGAGCTGCCTACTCACCCAAAGCCTTGCTAGAATGCTGATTGAGTGGAACCAAAAAATCCAAATGATTTATGACCTCTGTAATTTTCATCTCCATCCCTTTCATCTCCATCTCAGCTTGATGTCTTTCCATTTTTTTTTTTTTTCTGGAGAAGAATATATACTTAGTCACTAATAAGAACTAGTCTTTGAAAAACAACTGTGTTTTTTTTTTATTAAAGATTAATTATCAGCTTTGAATGAGGGTATAAAAATGCCGGGCAGGGAGCACATGGGTGGCTCAGTGGGTTAAGCTCAAGTCATGATCCCAGAGTCCTGGGATCGAGTCCCACATCGGGCTCTCTGCTTGGTAGGGAGCCTGCTTCTCTCCCTCTCTCTCTGCCTACCTCTCTGCCTACTTGTGATCTCTGTCAAATAAATACTATAAAAAAAAAAAATGCTGGGCATTCCTGCCACACAAAGAATATAAAAATAGAGCCAATGTAAGGTTCAGGAGTTTTTCACTTTGTTTTTGATGTTGCTTTATTTCATGATAAGGACTCTGTAAATACAACCACTGTTGGTAGCCTCATAGATAGGCATGGCTACTAGGATAATCCCAAAGCATTTCATTTATATTTACACGTACATTTGTGTATAGGAGTGTGTGATATTTTAGGAAAAAACAAAATTCAAATAGGAGTCATGATCATCATTAAATAGAGCAAAACTTTCTTTTATTTGGACCCTTTCTTTCATTTTCTGTGCTCCCTATTTCTTTTTTTTTTCCATTTTATTTATTTTTTCAGTGTAACAGTATTCATTCTTTTTGCACAACACCCAGTGCTCCATGCAAAACGTGCCCTCCCCATTACCCACCACCTGTTCCCCCAACCTCCCACCCCTGACCCTTCCAAACCCTCAGGTTGTTTTTCAGAGTCCATAGTCTCTTATGGTTCGCCTCCCCTTCCAAATTTTTTTTTTTAAATAAACATATAATGTATTTTTATCCCCAGGGGTACAGGTCTGTGAATCGCCAGGTTTACACACTTCACAGCACTCACGATAGCACTTACCCTCCCTAATGCCCATAGCCCACTCCCCCTCTCCCAACCCCACCTCCCCCCAGCAACCCCCAGTTTGTTTTGTGAGATTAAGAGTCATTTATGGTTTGTCTCCCTCCCAATCCCATCTTGTTTCATTTATTCTTCTCCTATCCCCCTAACCCCCCATGTTGCTTCTCCATGTCCTCATATCAGGGAGATCATATGATAGTTGTCTTTCTCCGATTGACTTATTTCACTAAGCATGATACGCTCTAGTTCCATCCACGTCGTCGCAAATGGCATGATTTCATTTCTTTTGATGGCTCCATAGTATTCCATTGTGTATATATACCACATCTTCTTTATCCATTCATCTGTTGATGGACATCTAGGTTCTTTCCATAGTTTGGCTATTGTAGACATTGCTGCTATAAACATTCGGGTACACGTGCCCCTTCAGCTCACTATGTTTGTATCTTTAGGGTAAATACCCAGTAGTGCAATTGCTGGGTCATAGGGTAGTTCTATTTTCAACATTTTGAGGAACCTCCATGCTGTTTTCCAGAGTGGTTGCACCAGCTTGCATTCCCACCAACAGTGCAGGAGGGTTCCCCTTTCTCCACATCCTCTCCAGCATCTGTCATTTCCTGACTTGTTAATTTTAGCCATTCTGACTGGTGTGAGATGGTATCTCATTGTGGTTTTGATTTGTATTTCCCTGATGCCGAGTGACGTTGTGCTCCCTATTTCTATACATGAGTAGAACAAGTAGGGAGATAATAAAAAGTCTTCTTAAAAAGGGTCTTTTCTCATGTACCACTCAAGGTTCAGCATATTGACTTAGTGTTTATAGCAAATGCCATCTTTAAACTTCATTTTTCACTAATAAAACAAATCAATAGGTGGTAAAGAAATACCTCGCCAAAGGTGAACTAGCACACTCCTGGTAGACATTATGCCATGGAGATCATATTTACAGATATTAAAAACACAGCAAGGAGAATGACACTTTCTACCCACAGTCTAGCACGTTTTTTAATAGTCACTATTTTTAGAGTAATGTCACTCTCTCGGTGACAATGGAAAGAGTTTTACATATTAATCTGTCTTTAGACCAAATTTGGATAAATAATTCAACTGCAAGTTTGTTCAGGTTTCAACCTTGTCACATTTAATCATCACAAGAGCAAATATTATGAGAGAAAATTTGAGATTACCTAAAATTTTTTCACTTAGAAAATGTTTCGCTGTGTATTTTCTTGCATTTCTCTCATTTTTTCTTATCTCTTGGCATTACACCAGCCCAACAGGAGAAGCATCCTACCCAATTACATAGGATTCTTTATGCAATGCTAGTGTCTAATTAATAGTAAGGGCATTCCCATGCCAGAATGACACTTGCAGAGTTCAGAGGTTACCATCCATTGAGCAAGTTGAACGGATCCTGGACTTTGCTTCTCCTTTTCTGTCTCCTGCTGCTGCCCTTCCTTGTCTGACCTCACATACCTTCTGCCTACCTTCCTAGTATATATACACATAAAATGTGGTGTTTCTTTTCAAAGCCTCCTGGTATTTCACAGCTGCCTCTTATTCCTCACTGTAGTTTCTCCTTGGTGAAAACTCAATATTTCAAGGTAGTATATCCTAAACTATTAGGTTTTAATAATAACTTCCATAGATTGGGTGCAAATATCACTGGTACAACTAATATCCAAAAATACTTCATGTCTAAGAAAACAGAGAAAACAAACCTGTCTAAATAACATTAGGTATTCAAAATGGGAAAAGGCAAGTTTCTTTAAAGCAAAACGTGAACCCAGGTAATTAGTGCTATTTTATGTACAATTTGTTGAATATTTATAAATATGATTGGAGAGGAGATAATAATCTCAGAGAAGTTATAGAAGACACTGAAGTTAGACTGCCATTGTACTATCTGTACACAGGTAGTGTACAGATATACAGATAGTGTATACCATACATATAGTGTTCAGATACAGTACACTGTACTATCTATACACAGTACACTGTATAATGTACTATCATTGCATTAGCTAGGCAACCTTGAAGAAGTGACTGATCACCTCTGTGCCTCAGTTTTCTCTTCTATAAAAGTAGTATTATTGTAAGGTAGTGTTATTGTAAGCATTAAATTGGTTAATATTTGTAAAGCACTGAAAATAACATCAGGTATATATACAAATACTGTCCTGATACAGTGTGAGTCTTACTCCCATAAAGTCAGTAGATAGATAGCAAAGAAGTTACGACTTCTTTCAGTGAGGATCATGGTCATTATCATAGAGGAATGGACTTAGGACAGTTAGAATGAGAGATTACCAGTGCTCATAAGACCAACTATATTCTAATACTTCATATAAGAGAAAATGGGAGTTGATTCAGAGTAATAGCCATGGGATCAAATCAGGGGCAGCATCAAGACATGGTGAAGAATCTGTAGAATGTGCCAATTGGCTGAATATGTGAAGTGAGAGAGCAAGAGGAATTCGCAGTAACAAGCTACTGGCCTCAGCATCGGAGAGAATAAGTATCTCTTAAGAGCACAAAGCACTATGGGGTTTTGGGCTGGGTAATGGGATGCTTGGAAATTTGTCAGCAGATAGCAGAACTATTACAATAGCCAGGAGTTTGAGGTCAAGGACATGTGCTTGGGAGGAGAATGCCAAGATCAAGGCAGGAATATAGGCAGGTGACCAAATCCAGGACTCAGACATAAGGAATGAGAAAGTTGAAATAAGGAAGGAAAGTCCTCGTCTGGGAAAATTAACTAGAGCACAAGGTCAGGGAAAATCTCAGATGACCACCATCTGTCTCCCAAGGCATTAGATTAAGCCTTCCAAATCTCTTTTGCCAAAGGCCAAAATGTATCCTAATTGTTAGGAAGTCATCATCATAATATAGGAGTCAACTAAGAAGGAAAGAAGAATGAAGAGTTCAGAAAATAGAAGTTTGCCTTAAAGTCCTGGAGAGGAACTGAAGAACTCAAAGAGAAGGCTGTTTCTACATTTTTTGATGATCCAGTGTAGAGGGATTCCAAGTGCAAATGGAGAGAGAGAAACAAAATTATCAGTCACAACTTATAAACAACTACTTTGAAGCATGCAAAGGTCATCGATGAAAAAAGTGCCTGGAAATTCACAGGATAAAATAGCTAAGAAAGAGGTCAGATGTCTCATATAGATACACAGAGATTTGATAAATTGAACTTAGATCTTTGAGCTTAAGAAGAAATATAGTATCACACACACATATATATTACTAAGACACAGCAACAAATCTATAGTCGTGGAAAACTACATCCTGCTCAAAATAAGCATAAATTTTGCCTTGTTTTGTCTGGTTTGGTTTGGTTTAGCTTTCAGAAAGGATGTAAGAGATGTTCTCTATTAAGAAGGCATACATTTCTATATATTGGCATGGATTTCTACATGGAAACTAAGCCTTGGACTGATGGTAGGAGAAGGAATATGAAGAGGAGGAGGAGCTTCCGGGAGAACCAAAAATATACTTTGCTTACTTAATAGTCCCTACTGGGCACAGGTCTGGTAAAGAGGCCACACAGGTAGCCAACTGAGCGGACAGAAGGTGGAGTGTGGCCTTACTCTTTGACCTTGAGTAAGCATATCAGAATTGTGGTGGTAAGCAGTTGTGTGGTCAATAAAGCCTGCATCTTTAAGCTTCCAGATGGCCTCATTGCTCATGAAGGAATGTTTAACAACAGATTATTTTGGTTGTCACCTGACTTCTTCGACATAATTACTGAGAATATAGATCTGAATAAGAGATATCAGTAACTCTCAACCACAAAAGTAAATATATGATTCATCTGTTGCAAAATTATAGTGGACAATGGTTTCAACCACAAATCAAAGATCAATGTCACATGGGTACAGTGTGGTGAGGCCTGCCCCTTGGTATTGATCGATCCTCTGAGCCACAGCCCACACAAGATGATAATTACCATCAGTCATACTGGCAAAGAAAGGGCCACAGCATCTCTCCTCCACATGTCAACTTGCAGCAAGACACTGTCATTTAGCTCCCATAATTTTAGCTCTGTAATTCAGCCTTAGCTATTTGTAGGTAAATAAGAATATAAAGTGACACTAAAAATAGAGTCTGTTATGTTATCTACTGTACTCATAGATGTTTTTAACAATGAATTGTAACCATGATATTTATCTGAAAATAATATAGTTTATTATTATTATGTTAGTCACCATACAGTACATCATTAGATTTTGATATAGTGTTCCAAGACGCATTGTTTATGTATAACACCCAGTGCTCCATCCAATACATGCCCTCCTTAATACCCATCACTGCACCAACCTAACCACCCTCCCTCCCCCTCCCTCTGCTCTAAAACCCTCAGTTTGTTTCTCGGAGTCCACAGTCTCTCATGGTTCATCTCCCCTCTGATTGCCCCCCTTCATTTTTCGCTTCCTTCTCCTATTGTCCTCCGTGCTATTCCTTATTTTCCACAAGTAAGTGAAACCATATGATAATTGACTTTCTCTGCTTGACTTATTTCACTCAGCATAATCTCCTCCAGTCCCATCCATGTTATGCAAAAGTTGGGTATTGATCATTTCAGATGGCTGAGTAATATTCCATCATATATGTGGACCACATCTTCTTTATCCATTTGTCTATTGAAGGGCCCCAATGTTCATAGCTTCAATGTCCCACAATAGCCAAATTGTGGAAAGAGTGGAGATACCCTTCAAAACAATATAGTTTTTACAACATTCTATAATTCTGATAAAACATTTCCCAAAAGAGTCATATTACTAGAGTGCATATATTTGTGACTGTCTGTAGCACTCTTAAAATTTCTGAAATAAATCAGATAAAAATATAAACCATTGCTGAAACAATTTAAAGTCTTTAAGCAAACTATGTAACTTCCTACCAGAATAAATAACAACACAAATTTTCCATCTTTAGAAAAGTATATTTCTCCAGTGTCTTAGAAAATATATTTAAATTACCCATATTCCAACTGTCTCATGTATTCAATGAAAGAGAAATCCTTTATATATTTGTGTCTCCCACTATACCAAGGATTGCCTGTACAGAGGACCAATAAACAGGTATTGGTTGATGAATTAAAAATAACAACATGAAATGAAACAGAATGAAAAATGAAGCAGAACACTGCTCGATTATCATCCACCTTTTATTGAAAATAAAGATGTAACAACTGTCAAGCATATGAAAACGTCAAAGGATTACCACAAACCTCCATTTGTAAACAATGGTGTTACAGCATGAATCATTAAAAACAAAACAAAACTATGTGTACGCCCAGGTTCTCTAGTAAAATTTTCCTGGGAAGTCTTGAAAAAAAAAAGGCTCTCAGTATAAAACAACATCTCAGCAACACATTCACCTTTCATAGCACACAGAAACAGACTGATCTTAAATGTTCCTCATGCCACTGCTGTCAGATTCAGCCACTTAACCTCATTCCTTTCTTTCCCTTCAGTACCAGTTGTTTTCTTCTTCCCCCAGTTGTTTTTGAACAAATAGGATAAATAGCCTTGCCTTTTTTTTTCCTACTATCTTTTTACCTCCTAACGCTTTGCAGTCTGTCTGCCATTACTTCTTTACTGAATCTTCTCTCTCAAAGGTTCTACTTTCCAAATCTATTGGCAATTCCTCTTATGACCCTAGAAACCAAGTCGCCATCTTTCTGTGAATTCTAGCCACATTGTATGTCTTCTGTTGTCCTTCTTCCTCTGTCTTCTTTGCTAGTTCCTCATTTTCTTCCTGACCCTGACAGTCGTCATGAGAACACCTGACAAATATGATCATGATGATAGTGATGATCATCACTACAATAATGACTAGTGAAAATTCCTTACCACAAGCTAGGTACTAGTATCCAATCATTTTATCCTCATAACAACCCAATGAGGCAGGCATTAGTGTTGTATCCATGATAAAACTGAGACACACTGAGCTTAATTAACCTGTTGACACTCATTAGTAACTGACCAATAAGGAGTTGGCCCTACAAATACCCACAAAACTGGTCTGCATTATCATTTCCAGCCCCTTTCATATAATCTCACTTGTACATGCAAACAATGAATCATGGAACACTACATCAAAAACTAATGATGGAGGACACCTGGGTGGCTCAGTCGGTTAAGTGTCTGCGTCTGGCTCAGGTCATGATCCCAGGGTCTGGGGATGGAGACCCACATCGGGCTCCCTGCTCATTGGGAAGCCTGCTTCACCCTCTCTCTCTACTCCCAGCTTGTGTTCCCTCTCTCGCTCTCTCTCTGTCAAATAAATAAATAAAATCTTTTTAAAAAAGAAACAAAAATAAAAAACTAATGATGTACTATATGCTGATTAATAAAATAAAGATAATCTCTCATAAAGTTTTTAATTTAGCTTACCAAAAAATGAACTTTTTGTATTCACACAAACACAGTCCCTGATGAGTTTGCCTGCCTGACTTTGATGTAATAGTGATGCAAATATTTAATCACCAAGTCCAAAACCTTTGACTCCAAAGGCCCTCTCATCCAGATCTATTCTCTTTTCACCATTACATTCCTATTAAAATATTTGCTTATTTTCTTTGACTCCATTTTTCATTGCCTCTGATTCTCTTTACACATACAGTGAAATTCATTGTCCTATAACACAGCCTTAACCATGTCACTTTCTTGCTTGCACCTTCAGTGGTTCACCATTTTCTTAATAGATTCAGAACACATTCTATTTAGTAAAGCATTCAAGGCCCTCCTTATTTTAGCCTTCTTAAGCTTTATGCCCTCCTCTGTAATATATGTATGATGTGGTCAAGCCATTCCCCTCAATTCATGCCATCATTTCCCATATGAACCTCTGTTTGTACCTTATCTTTCTGCACTTTTCCCCAGTGCTTCCATACCATCTCCATCGAAGTTCTAGCCACTGGATTCCAGGGCCACCTTCTTCTCTTGAACTCCAGACATACTTCATACTTCTTTTATAGCACTTGCTCTGTCAAACCTTAAATAATGGCTACTTATTTTAAACTCCCCCAATAAAAAGTGGCAAGAGTATCTTATGGTTTCAGCCCTAGCATTTAGCATTTCACAAATAATAGATATAGAGTAAGTACATTTGAGATTCAGGTATAGATTTATGGGGAGATCGGTGAAAATTTTATCTGCAGACTAACAGCTAATTTAGTGAAGCCCTTTCCTTTAGCACAGCTCTGTAAACTCATTAAGTGAATTATCTATGTGTCTTGCACACTGAGGAAAAGGATAGTTTTACCAAGTAGTTTCTTAATTGAAGCATTCAGTTTTTAATATTCAGTTATTAATATTCCAAAGGTTTATTTAAAATTACCTATAGGAATTTTTGGAATATTAAGCATAAAATAGCATCATGAAAATTTTACTAGGAATCTGTATTGGAAAACATCCCCCAAAATTCATTCTGCAACTTCTATATAGCAAAGCTATCCCAGTATATTTTGGCCAGCCATACTGCCACCCTGCTAAAACTCAACATGTCCCAGTCATTCACAACTATAGTAGGATCTCTAAGTCTTGGCCCATGAAAGGTAATCAGAAGTGTTTTGTAGTATTTCTTAAAGTCTCCTTAAAAGTTTGAGATATTTGAAATGCAGATGAAATAGATGGGGCTCCAGTAGTGAATAGAAATAGAAAAAAATGATTTTTAAAAGCACAAAATATTGATTTGTTGCCCATCTCTATTTAGAAAAAAGATAATTATGAACATTCTAAGATAAAACTTTGTGTTAATTATTTTGAAGATGATTATCGATTAATGAACAACTACAAAACAATGTAATAGGAGTTTGCATTTGAAATTAACACAGAGGTGCTGTTATCTTGAGCTATTTGCAGTAGAGAAATAGAATGATCAGAGAGGTGGGTTTGTCCCAACATTAGTGAGAGAGATTTTTCAAGAGATTTTAATGAGAGACATTTTCAAGGAATATAAAATAATACCCAATGCAGAATACTGTCATATTCTTTTTTTTAAAGATTTTATTTATTTGTCAGATAGAGATCACAAGTAGGCAGAGAGGCAGGCAGAGAGAGAGATGGGGAAGCAGGCTCCCTGCTGAGCAAAGAGCCCGATATGGGGCTTGATCCCACGACCCTGAGATCATGACCTGAGCCGAAGGCAGAGGCTTAACCCACTGAGCCACCTAGGCACCCCTACTGTCATATTCTTAACAATATTTCATGTTCAACCTATACTCGCAACTATATTTAGCTTACTAGTACTTATCAAAATTCACCACTACAAGAGATAGACTATAACTTCAAGTTCTTTCATGTATTAGATGTCATCGTGTCTTATCCATTATAAATTACCTTGAAATCTAATAATATTTAAACTGAGACAATTTTGGAGTCTTTTTTTAAAGATTTTTATTAATTTATATTTGAGAGAGAGCATGTGTGAGCACATGCACACAAGGTTGGAAAGTAGGGGCAGAGGGAGAAGCAGACTCCCCACTGAGCAGGGAGTCCTGTGCAGGACTGGATCCCAGGACCCTGGGATCACGACCACAGACAAAGGCAGATGTTTAACCAACTGAACCACCCAGGCGCCCCCAATCTGAAGTCTTTTAAATTCATTTTCTTAAGGGGGGAAAAAAAACCCAACTTCATATTTAAATGACCTTCCCCAGAAAAAGAAAAATGGGTCATATTTTTAATTTTTTTCAAGGATGTGGCTATGATAAATCAGGGAACCTTTATCCAAATGTAATCACTAAAGCTCACCTGTGTTCATTGTATCAAACTCTTTTTTGTGCAATTCTAACTACGGAGTCTGAAAATACTCCTGTAAAACGTGTTGTCATGACAACAAAATCCCCTAAGAAATGATGCAACTCCTTGTGTGAGGGAAGCATTCATGACCAGATTTAACAGAAAGATGCTTCAACCACCCACTACAGCCCCACTTTTCAGCTTGTCTATTGTTTGCTTATATTTTTTTAACACTTGACAAAATTTCCACCCTAAATAGCTCTTAATAAATATGCTTAAAGTAGCAGTTGTGTTTGTCTTTACCACTGTTACTTACAGTGAGTAAGCAAGGGGATGACTAAAATTTGTCAAGCCTTAGAAATTATTTAGAAATATTTTTCTTGATCAGTCATCTTTGCTTTGATTTGAAGAAGCTCCTTTAAACATCCTCCAATAGATTTCTCTATAAAGGAGATGTTTTTGGGCAAGGTGAATTTATGAAAAGGTATGGGTCTGTTGTTTAACAAAAATGAGAAAATAAAAAGTGAAAAAGTAAAAATAATCATTTTAAATAAAGCATATTTTTGTCTTTTTTTTTTTTTTTTTAATTTGACAGAGAGAGATCGCAAGTAGACAGAGAGGCAGGCAGAGAGAGAGAGGGAAGCAGGCTCGCCGCCGAGCAGAGAGCCCGATGCGGGACTCGATCCCAGGACTCTGAGATCATGACCTGAGCCGAAGGCAGCGGCTTAACCCACTGAGCCACCCAGGTGCCCCAGCATATTTTTGTCTTAAAAATAAATAATTTCAAAACCAGTGCCAAAAAACACTTTCTGCTATTAGATATTTTTTAAATCTTAGAATTTAGACTGTAAAATGAGATTAAAATTCTAATTTCAAAATGTAAAATATGAGTGACACCTTCCAATTTGGGGGAAAAGTAAGAAAAAGAAACTAAGAAAAGCATTCTTTGGTCTGTAGCTTTCTTATCCAGTGTGTCACATTACTTTCTTAATTTTCTTCTTAAATATGAAGTCTTTCTCATTGTGCTTATAAACAATCTCTTCAGTTCCTTCTTCCACCTGTTTAGAGAGTTTGAGGGGCACCTGGGTGGCTCAGTCGGTTAAGCATTCAACTGTTGATTTCAGCTGTTTAGGTAGTGATCTCAGGGTCGTGAGATCCAGCCCTGCCTTGGGCTCTGCACTCAGCAGGGAGTCTGCTTGAGATTCTTCCTCTCCCTTTGCCCCACCCACCGTTCTCTCTCTCTCTCAAATAAATAAGTAAATAGATCTTTTTTAAAAAAAGAGTTTGATACAAGGGTTTGATAACCTAGCTGTACCTTTGATTTTGCCAAGTTAGACTCCTCACCATTTCCCCAAAGATGATCTTAACCACCCAGTGTCTTCTTTCATCTCTGTTTTAACCAGTGCTACAAAGAAACAAAAGGAATAAAAGGCATATAATTTAGAAAGAAAGAAATAAAACTATTCCTATTTGCGATGATATTGTAGTCTACATAGAAAATCCCAAGAACACTACAAAAACACTCCTAGAACTAATAAGTTCAAAAAGGTCACACAACACAAGATAAACTTACAAATAAATTATACTTCTGTATAATGGCAACACACTTGTAGAAACCAAATTTAAAATGTAATACTATTTATAATTACTATAGGTATATATAGATCTCTAATATAACTTATATTTGTATCCTGAAAACAACAGAATGCTAATTAAATATACTTTAAAAATCGCTAAATAGAGAGAATGTCATGGATTAAAAGACTCAACATAGTAAGGGTGTTGTCCTGAAATTTGTATACAATTTTAATGCAATTTCTATCAAAATCTCAATGAGAGTTTCTATAGATAGATGTAGACAAAATTATTCTAAAATTTACATGGGAAAGCAAAGGAACTAGTATAGCTATGAGTAATTTTAAAAAATGAGAGGGGTGCTTGGATGGCTCAGTCTGCTGAGCATATAACTTTTGATCTCAACTCAGGTCTTGAACTCAGAATCATGAGTTCAAGCATTGGGCTCCACACTGGACATGGAGCCTACTTATAAATAGATAGATATGGAGGAACTATTCTACCCAATTTCAAGACTTAATACATAGCTCCAATCAGGATCATATGGCATTGTAGAACAACAGACACATAAATAAATGGAACAGATTAGTATGACCTACTGATTTTTTCAAAGATGCAGATACAATTCAGTGAAGAATACTCTTTTCCACAAATAGTTCTGGAACAATTGAACATCTATGAACAAAAAAGTAATCATCAACCTAAGTCTCATACTTTCTACAAAAACTAATTCATTGAGTTATAGAGTTAAGTCTTAAACACAAAAGTCTGAAACTTTTTGATGACAGAAGAAAAACTTCAGAACCTGGATTTAATGAGTAGTTTTAGATATAATTTGAAAAGCATTATTTTAAAAAATCTCTAAATTGGACTTAATCACAATTAAATACTTTTGTCTTACCAAAGACCCCATCAAGAGGATGTCCATATATTTTATGGATTGGGAGAAAAACTTTGCAAACCACACATCCTCCAAAGGACTCATATTTAGAGCATTTAACTAATTCTCAGAACTCTACATTAAAAAAACAATTCAATAAAATAAGGGACAAATACATTCAGAGACATTTCCTTGGAAATGATATACTGATGACAAATGAGCACATAAAAACATGTTCAACGTCACTTGCCATTAGGGAAATGCAAATTAAACCCACCATGAGATATCATTATTCACCTATTAGATTAGCTCAAGAGAAAACAGTGACAGTATCAAATGCTGGCAAGGATTCAGAGACACTGGATCTTGCCCCATTGCTAGTAAGAGTGTCACATCATACAGTCAGTCTGAAAAATATATTGGCAGTTTCTTCAAATATTAAACATACCTTACTATATGATTCAGCAATGTGTATTCTTAAACATTTATCTAAACAAATGAAACGAATATTCCCACAAAAGCATGTACCCCATTATTTGCAGCAGCCTTATTTGTAGTAGCCTACAACTGGAAACAACTTAAAATGCCCCTCAATGGTGGAACAAACTGGTACATTCAGATCATGTAACACTCTACAAAAATAAAAAGAGATAAGCTATTAATGCACAGAATGACTTGGATGGTTCTCAAGGACATTAGGCTGAATGAAAAATGCCAACCTCATAAGGTTTCATGCTAGGTGAATTTATTCACAAGACATTTCATTTTATTTTTTTTTTAATATTTTATTTATTTATTTGACAGAGATCACAAGTAGGTAGAGAGGCAGGCAGAGAGAGAGGAGAAAGCAGGCTCCCCGCTGAGCAGAGAACCCGATGCGGGGCTCGATTCCAAGACCCTGGGATCATGACCTGAGCTGAAGGCACAGGCTTTAACCCACTGAGCCACCCAGGTGCCCCCACAAGACATTTTAAAATAAAAATATAGGGATGGAAAACAAAATAGCAGTTGCCGGCAACTGGGGATAATCTGGGATGGCAGGGAGGAGAATGGGACTAAGTGGAATCCGCACAAGGGAGATTTTTGTAGTCATGGGATAGTTCTGTATTTTGATTGCTACCATGGCTATAAAACTACCCAGAAGATAAGATGCCTCAGAAATATAAGCACTGCCGGGGCGCCTGGGTGGCTCAGTGGGTTAAAACCTCTGCCTTCGGCTCAGGTCATGATCCCGGGGTCCTGGGATCGAGTCCCGCATCGGGCTCTCTGCTTGGCTGGGAGCCTGCTTCCTCCTCTCTCTCTCTCTCTGCCTGCCTCTCTGCCTGCCTCTCTGCCTACTTGTGACCTCTATCTGTCAAATAAATAAATCTTAAAAAAAAAAAAAAAGAAATATAAGCACTGCCAGTGCCAAATTCCTAGTTTGGATATAGGATTATAATTAGGTAAAATATATCCATTAGGGAAAGCTCAGTGAAGGATACACAGGACTTCTCTGTAATACCTTACAACTGCCTGTGATTCTATAATTATTAAAAAATAAAAAGTTTAATTTAAAAAATATTCGTATTGGAAAAATGTTAAAATTTTACTGTGCCATTTGAATTAAAAAGGTGTCAACAGCCTTTGCAGCCCTTTTCCTAAAAGGGTCAAGTAAAGGATGGTGAATTTCATTTACTAAAAGACAATAAAGATAGGCAAGGAGGTGTCATCTGCAATACTTGTGAACCTCTAGAATAGCACAACACTCCCAAAAGTCAAGTCAAAAATAAAATAGTACATTTCATTTCTATAGGCTACACATTTTCTTTTCTTTTTCTTTTTCTTTTTTTTTTCTGTTTAGTTTATTTGAGTAGAGAGAGAGAGAGAGTAGTGTCAGGGAAGAGGGAGGGAGAGAATCTCCAGCAGACTCCTACTAAGCAAGAAGCCTGATACCGGGCTTGATCCCACCACCCTGAGATCATGACCTGAGCCAAAATCAAGAGTTGGCCTCTCAACCTACTGAGCAGCCCTGTTGCCCCCTATAGGTTACACATTTCCAATTTAATTTCTATCCAATAAAATAACATGGCTTCTATAAACTTCAAATCTGAAACCAACGAATAATAGACTCTAGAAAAAACTTAGACAATATGATAAGTTAATATGCCTATGCTCAGAAAAACTAATGTGACAGGTCTAGAGGGTTGTATACATCATTCTAACATCCATTGGCTCTTTAAACTGGGGCAGGGTGTGCTCCTAACCATTAGCCACATAACTGGGACTCAGGAACAGTGCCTTTTACCTGCTGCCACTCACAACCCTATCTTCCTGGGAGTATAAACTGGGCGTTATCACTGATGCTCACATTTGGAAGTTTCAGGATGATTCTATTAACAATCAGTATTTTCTCTGTTTCCCCACCCCATGCTTCCTACCTGCATTCAATCCCTTATATTACTTGTTTAACTCTCTGCCTCCTACCCTGAATTCTAAGCTCCTTTGAAAGTAAGCTTTCTTCCTGATTTACCTCTGCAACCCTTCCTTTCTAGGCATAGTATTTATACAATCTAATGTGTATATTTGCAAGATAAAACACATTTGAGTAATTACAGGAGAAGTAAAGTGGCACAGTTACATATTGGTTATTCTGTATTTATTTATAATGTGTTAGCACCATTCCAGAATATTATAACACTGGTTTCTTCATTTTAACTGTATTGCACCAAAAGCAATAAATTTAAAGAAGCCTGAAAATACTGAGCTAGAAGGTAGTCTCTCTGGATACTCATTCAACATTTCACAAACTTAACACTTAACGACATTAAGATAACATTCAGTGTTTGTTTAGTCAATAAGTAATTACTGAATGAATTCCATATGCATGGCTCTCTGCCAGGTCCTGAGGAACACAGGTATCTAGGAGATGGGCTCTTAGCCTTCACAGAATCAAGTCACAGAATCAGTCCAGTGGGAATGGGATTTATTTTTGTAAATTAGCAGGAGCCTAGTCTGCACTTGATCAGCACAGAACCAATATATTTAGAAGCAACACAGTGTGGGGTCCCAGAATAGTGAAGCACTTTTTAATAGGCATTTTTTTTTCACAGCTTCACTCTGGCTTGAGATGTGGCAGGAAGAATAAGCCATAAGACTTGATTTGGAGCAATCCTAAGTCTCTCTAAATGTAAGCAAGTCTGTTCTGCTCAGAGTAGTTCGGACTCATTCTCATTAGGTTAATCTAGAGAAATGAACTGTAGCTGACTAGTTCAAAGAGAAAAATCTTTGCCTCACAGCTTTCCAGGAATGAATTTGCAATACAAACCAACAAAGGTAAGCTGGTAAATTCTATATTATAGCATCCCTTAAGCTTGTGAACCGAACTGTGACATTTCTAAACAGAATATTGCTATAGCATTGTTATATAGCATTGTTATATATCTCCTGTTTCACAGGGCGAGAAGAATCTTTTTATTTTAGTTTAACTGAAAACAAATAACAACAAAAGCCCACAGCAATGAAAAGCACAGGCCTCCAAACAGGAGTTTTGCAAATTTGAAGGTACTGTATGGAGTGACTAACAAGCAGAGTGCTTTGTGGCATGCATGTTTAAAAAAAAAAAATGCACAGGCTGCTGAAGAAACTAGTGTAGAGAACAACTCATTGACTTTTCCACAAAACTAAGGGTTTGACAGAGAAGGTGTGAAAAGTAAAGGAGGTGGCCCAGACATTAAGCTGCTTGGACTGCAAGGAACACATCTTCCCTAGATATACACGCTTCATTTTTTTTAGTAGACTTTATTTTTCGGGCAGTTTTAGATTCACAGTAAAATTGAGCAGACAGTGCAGAGATTTCCCGTTACCCCCTGCTGTCACACACACAGGGCCTCTTCCATTATTAACATCCCCCACTTGAGTGGTACATTTATTTCAATTGATAAACCTACATTCACACGTCAGTATCACCCAAAGTCCATAGTTGACATTAGAGTTTATTCTCGGTGTTATACATCCTGTGGGTGTAGACAGCTGTACAATGACACATCTCCATCATTACAGTATCATACAGAGTAATTGCACTGCCCTAAAAATTCTCTTAGTTCCACATTTCGTCTCTTGCTCCCCATGGGCCACTGGCAACTACTGATCTTTTTACTGTGTCATAGTTTTGCTTCTTCCGGAATATCACATGGTTGGAATCATACAGTAGGTAGCCTTGTCAGTTAGGCTCCTTTAATTAGTAACATGTATCTAAGTTTCCTTTTTCTTTTCCTTCCTGGCAGATGGCTCATTGCTTTTTTGTTTCTCAATAATATCCCATTGTCTGGACCATTTCATCTTTAATTTGTAAGGTGGTTCACCTTTGATGTTTCTTGTAGTTTAAACTAGAGTTCATTCAGATAAATTCCTTCTGAATTCCTTTTCAAAATCAGCTCTTGAGAGAAGTTAGATTTTTTTGAGATGAAAAATCTTTGGCTTCAGAATTGTCGTCCAGCACCTATTAGCTGCATTCAGGAGAGGGTCTACCTGGGTTCAGACATATTAAGGGCTAAGGTAGCTTTGTAAATTCAAGTTAATACCTTTCCAAAGTGTTAGTGTCTTTTATCTCCTCATCAACCCACTGAAATATCTGAACAGGGACTCTTATAGCTCACCAATCAATTAATTGTCATTTCATAGAACTGGAAAATAGTGTCACCAAGAGGCAAAGCAAAGGTAAGAGATTTGAATGGTTTCTTAGTGCAGTATATTTGAATAGATATTTCATCAAAGAAGTTGTAGGAAGAACACTTTAAAGATGCTTAATTTCATTAGTCATTAGAGAAATGCACATTTAAACTGCAAAGAGATACCACTTAGACCCGTTAGAATGGCTATGTTCAAAAAAACCTGAAAATAGTAGGTATTGGCAAGGATGTGGGGAAACTAGACCAGTATATGCATTGCTGCTACGAATGTAAAATGGTACAGGAACTACAGAAACAGTTTGGTATTTTCTTTAAGAAGTTAAACGTACAACTACCAGATGACCCAGTATTTCCACTCCAGGGCATCTACCCCAACCAAGTGAATATGTATTTCCACACAAAGACTTGTATGCAAACGTTTAGAGGAGCACTATTCATAATAACCAAAAAAAGGTAACAATCCAAATGGCCATAAACTGGTGAATGTATAAACAAAGTGATATAACTGTGCACTGAAATCAACCCAGGAGTGAAAATGAACTACTGATGGATTAACCTCAAGAACACTTGTCAGTGAAAGAAGCTAGACACAAAAGCCTACATATTGTATGATTCTATTTAAATAAAATTTCTTATAAAGGCAAGTGTATAGAAATTGCAGATCAGTGTTGCTTGGGGTGGTTGTGAGAATTAACTGTAAGTGGGCATGAGAAATATTTTCAGGATTCTGGAAATGTTTTATATCTGGATCATAATGATGAATGTGAAACGATATTAATTTACTAAAAGTCATTGAATTGTATACTTATAATGGGTGGATTTTATGCTATTTAAACTGCACTTCAAAAGGTTATTTGTAAAGAAGCAATAAAGCTTCTTCAATAAAATCTTCTCCAATAGATCTGCACCTGGCAGCAATGTTCCAATAGCAGGCAGAACTTGTAAACAAATTGTAAATCACTAGCAAGGGTAAGGGAAACAAAATTGCTAGAGTCAAGAAATATCTTAGGAATCACTCATTCACAAAATTTTCACACATTTTTGCCAGCATTTACTCTATCCCCTATAACTTAAGCTATAATGTACTGGGTACGATCAAAATAGGCTAATTTGTAATCTGAGAGATACTTAAAAGAATCTTTTGACTGGTGAGAAAACTCTTCTTTCAAAATGAAGTTAGGGATTTATCATTTTTTTAATTTACAAATTTTACCTGAAAGAAACCACTGTAAGTATGTGAAAACTTAGGTGGAAGATGAAAGTATTCCATGCAGGTTAGACTGAGCTGAAAGTTATAACATTGGACTGAGAATTGCCATTTCATCATGGTAGAATATGATTCTGCTCTGTTCAGACAGATGGGTGTAGAGATTATATACAGGCTGAAAGGGTTAAAAACCCTTGAATCAGCCACACCCTAGCCTCCAG
This sequence comes from Meles meles, assembly GCF_922984935.1. Lineage (NCBI taxonomy): Eukaryota > Metazoa > Chordata > Mammalia > Carnivora > Mustelidae > Meles > Meles meles. The sequence continues at coordinate 113,700,625 of NC_060071.1, forward strand.
CCTCGGTTGTGGTACTTAGAACTATTTTAGGATGTTCTCAAGGTTACTTCCCAAATATCCAACTTCTGACCCTATTACAGGTCAAACTATTCATATTATAGTTTTTATAATTTGAAAAACCACAAGAAGCACATCATATGGTCTAAACCAGTGTTTCTTAATAAAAGGGTTATGATCACCAAATACCATATAAGTTTATATGTGTGTCAGGGGCAGGGGCTCCCCATGCATCCAACAACTCTCCAGCATCAGCTGGTTGTCCTATAATTGAACTCATTTCCAACACTGTCTACCTAAAGACTGCATGAGATTCCACATCTTAAGGGATATCTCACAAGACTCCGCTCCACTTTACGTGCCAGTTGTTACCTGTAGCTCTGATTGGCCATATATCATAAGTTCCCATGACCTCCTCAGTAGATCTAATTAATTTGCTAGAGCAGCCCACTGAACTCAGAGAAACATTTACTTACTAGATTACTCTTTATTCATTCATTCATTCATTCATTTAATTTTTTTTTGGTTTATTCCTGGACTCTAAACTTTATTGCCTTGGTCTACATACCTCCCATAGTATGTATTTATGTATGTATGTATGTATGTATATAATGTATTATTTGCTTCAGGGGTAGAGGTCTATGATTCATCAGTCTTACACAATTCACACCACTCACCATAGCACATACGCTCCCCCATTGTCCATCACCCAGCCACCCTATCCCTTCCCATCCACCCCCCAGCAACCCTCAGTTTGTTTCCTGAGATTAAGAGTCTCTTATGGGGGGAGGAGTCAAGATGGCGGAGAAGTAGCAGCCTGAGACTACATCAGGTAGCAGGAGATCAGCTCGATAGCTTATCTAAACATTGCAAACACCTACAAATCCAACGGGAGAGCGAAGAGAAGAAGAACAGCAACTCTAGAAACAGAAAATCAACCACATTCTGAAAGGTAGGACTGGCGGAGAAGTGAATCTAAAACGACGGGAAGATAGACCGCGGGGGGAGGGGCCGGCTCCCGGCAAGCGGCGGAGGAACGGAGCACAAAATCAGGACTTTTAAAAGTCTGTTCCACTGAGGGACATTGCTCCAGGGGCTAAACCGGGGTGAAGCCCACGCGGGGCCAGCGTGGCCCCAGGCCCCGCAGGGTCACAGAAGGATCGGGGGTGTCGGAGTGTCGGAGAGCTCGCAGCTATTAGAACGGAGAAGCCGGCTGCCAAGACAGAGCTGAGGACTGAACTCTCAGCTCGGGGTTACCTTGAACTGGTCGCGGGCTGGGTGAGCTCCGAGCGCGGCTAGAGGCTGGGGATACGGGAGTGATTGGGTGCTGTCCTCTGGGGGCGCACTGAGGAGTGGGGCCCCAGGCTCTCGGCTCCTCCGGGCCGGAGACTGGGAGGCCGCCATTTTCATTCCCGTCCTTCGGAACTCTACGGAAAGCGTTCAGGGAACAGAAGCTCCCAAAAGCGAACCCGAGCCGATTACTTAGTCTGGCCGCCGGTAAGGGCGGTGCAATCCCGCCTCGGGCAAAGACACTTGAGAGTCACTACAACAGGCCCCTCCCCCAGAAAATCAACAAAATATCCAGCCAGAACGAATTTCATCTATCAAGGAGAAAGCAGATTCAATTCCTAAGACAGCAGAGCAATTCCAGAGGAGGAGAAAGCAAAGCACGGAACTCATGGCTTTCTCCCCATGATTCTTTAGTCTTGCGGCTACTTCAATTTTTTTTTCTTTTTTCAATTTTTTTTTCTTTTTTCAATTTTTTTTTCTTTTTTCTTTTTTCTTCTTCTGCTAAATTTTTTAAAACTTTTACCCTTTTCTTTTTTAACATTTTTTGACTAGTTCATCTAAATATATATACTTTTTCTTTCTTTTTTGTATTTTTTTGTTTTATTTTTTAAATTTTTTTCTTTCTTTTTTTTTTTCTTTTTTTTTCAGAAGCTGTTTTATCCCCTTTCTCCCCCCCACAATTTGGGGTCTCTTGTCATTTGGTTACAGCGCATTTTTCCGGGGTCTTTGCCACCCTTTTAGTAGTTTATTTGCTCCTTCATATCCTCTTATCTGGACAAAATGACAAGGCGGAAAAAATCACCACAAACAAAAGAACAAGAGACAGTACCGAAGGCTAGGGACCTAATCAACACAGACATGGGTAATATGTCAGATCAAGAGTTCAGAATGACGATTCTGAACATTCTAGCCGGGCTCGAAAAAGGCATGGAAGATATTAGAGAAACCCTCTCTGGAGATATTAAAGCCCTTTCTGGAGAAATTAAAGAACTAAAATCTAACCAAGTTGAAATCAAAAAAGCTATTAATGAGGTGCAATCAAAAATGGAGGCTCTCACTGCTAGGATCAAGGAGGCAGAAGAAAGAATTAGTGATATAGAAGACCAAATGACAGAGAATAAGGAAGCCGAGCAAAAGAGGGACAAACAGCTACTGGACCATGAGGGGAGAATTCGAGAGATAAGTGACACCATAAGACGAAACAACATTAGAATAATTGGGATTCCAGAAGAAGAAGAAACAGAGAGGGGAGCAGAAGGTCTATTGGAGAGAATCATTGGAGAGAATTTCCCTAATATGGCAAAGGGAACAAGCATCAAAATCCAGGAGATGCAGAGAAACCCCCTCAAAGTCAACAAGAATAGATCCACACCCCGTCACCTAATAGTAAAATTTACAAGTCTTAGTGACAAAGAGAAAATCCTGAAAGCAGCCCGAGAAAAGAAGTCTGTAACATACAATGGTAAAAATATTAGATTGGCGGCAGACTTATCCACAGAGACCTGGCAGGCCAGAAAGAGCTGGCATGATATATTCAGAGCACTCAACGAGAAAAACATGCAGCCAAGAATACTCTATCCAGCTAGGCTATCATTGAAAATAGAAGGAGAGATAAAAAGCTTCCAGGACAAACAAAAACTGAAAGAATTTGCAAACACCAAACCAGCTCTACAGGAAATATTGAAAGGGGTCCTCTAAGCAAAGAGAGAGCCTAAAAGTAGTAGATCAGAAAGGTACAGAGACAATATACAGTAACAGTCACCTTACAGGCTAATAATGGCACTAAATTCATATCTCTCAATAGTTACCCTGAATGTTAATGGGCTAAATGCCCCAATCAAAAGACACAGGGTATCAGAATGGATAAAAAAACAAAACCCATCAGTATGTTGCCTACAAGAAACTCATTTTAGACGCGAAGACACCTCCATATTGAAAGTGAGGGGGTAGAAAACAATTTACCATGCTAATGGGCATCAGAAGAAAGCTGGAGTGGCAATCCTTATATCAGATCAATTAGATTTTAAGCCAAAGACTATAATAAGAGATGAGGAAGGACACTATATCCTACTCAAAGGGTCTGTCCAACAAGAAGATCTAACCATTTTAAATATCTATGCCCCTAACGTGGGAGCAGCCAACTATATCAACCAATTAATAACAAAATCAAAGAAACACATCAATAATAATACAATAATAGTAGGGGACTTGAACACTCCCCTCACTGAAATGGACAGATCATCCAAGCAAAAGATCAACAAGGAAATAAAGGCCTTAAATGACACACTGGACCAGATGGACATCACAGATATATTCAGAACATTTCATCCCAAAGCAACAGAATACACATTCTTCTCTAGTGCACATGGAACCTTCTCCAGAATAGATCACATCCTGGGTCACAAATCAGGTCTCAACCGGTATCAAAAGATTAGGATCATTCCCTGCATATTTTCAGACCACAATGCTCTGAAGCTAGAACTCAATCACAAGAGGAAAGCTGGAAAGAACCCAAATACATGGAGACTAAACAGCATCCTTCTAAAGAATGAATGGGTTAACCAGGAAATTAAAGAAGAATTGAAAAAATTCATGGAAACAAATGATAATGAAAACACAACAGTTCAAAATCTGTGGGACACAGCAAAGGCAGTCCTGAGAGGAAAATATATAGCGGTACAAGCCTTTCTCAAGAAACAAGAAAGGTCTCAAGTACACAACCTAACCCTACACGTAAAGGAGCTGGAGAAAGAACAAGAAAGAAACCCTAAACCCAGCAGGAGAAGAGAAATCATAAAGATCAGAGCAGAAATCAATGAAATAGAAACCAAAAAAACAATAGAAAAAATCAATGAAACTAGGAGCTGGTTCTTTGAAAGAATCAATAAGATTGATAAACCCCTGGCCAGACTCATCAAAAAGAAAAGAGAAAGGACCCAAATCAATAAAATCATGAATGAAAGAGGAGAGATCACAACTAACACCAAAGAAATACAGACAATTATAAGAACATACTATGAGCAACTTTACGCCAACAAATTGGACAATCTGGAAGAAATGGATGCATTCCTAGAGACATATAAACTACCACAACTGAACCAGGAAGAAATGGAAAACCTGAACAGGCCCATAACCAGTAAGGAGATTGAAACAGTCATCAAAAATCTCCAAACAAACAAAAGCCCAGGGCCAGACGGCTTCCCAGGGGAATTCTATCAAACATTTAAAGAAGAACTCATTCCTATTCTCCTGAAACTGTTCCAAAAAATAGAAATGGAAGGAAAACTTCCAAACTCATTTTATGAGGCCAGCATCACCTTGATCCCAAAACCAGACAAGGATCCCACCAAAAAAGAGAACTACAGACCAATATCCTTGATGAACACAGACGCAAAAATTCTCGCCAAAATACTAGCCAATAGGATTCAACAGTACATTAAAAGGATTATTCACCACGATCAAGTGGGATTTATTCCAGGGCTGCAGGGTTGGTTCAACATCCGCAAATCAATCAATGTGATAGAACACATTAATAAAAGAAAGAACAAGAACCATATGATACTCTCAATAGATGCTGAAAAAGCATTTGACAAAGTACAGCATCCCTTCCTGATCAAAACTCTTCAAAGTGTGGGGATAGAGGGCACATACCTCAATATTATCAAAGCCATCTATGAAAAACCCATCGCAAATATCATTCTCAATGGAGTAAAACTGAAAGCTTTTCCGTTAAGGTCAGGAACACGGCAGGGATGTCCATTATCACCACTGCTATTCAACATAGTACTAGAAGTCCTAGCCTCAGCAATCAGACAACAAAAAGAAATTAAAGGCATCCAAATTGGTAAAGAAGAAGTCAAACTATCACTCTTCGCAGATGATATGATACTATATGTGGAAAACCCAAAAGACTCCACTCCAAAACTGCTAGAACTTGTTCAGGAATTCAGTAAAGTGTCAGGATATAAAATCAATGCACAGAAATCAGTTGCATTTCTGTACACCAACAACAAGACTGAAGAAAGAGAAATTAAGGAGTCAATCCCATTTACAATTGTACCCAAAACTATAAGATACCTAGGAATAAACCTAACCAAAGAGACTAAGAATCTATACACAGAAAATTATAAAGTACTCATGAAAGAAATTGAGGAAGACACAAAAAAATGGAAAAATGTTCCATGCTCCTGGATTGGAAGAATAAATATTGTCAAAATGTCTATGCTACCTAAAGCAATCTACACATTTAATGCAATCCCTATCAAAATACCATCCATTTTTTTCAAAGAAATGGAACAAATAATCCTAAAATTTATATGGAACCAGAAAAGACCTCGAATAGCCAAAGGAATATTGAAGAACAAAGCCAAAGTTGGTGGCATTACAATTCCGGACTTCAAGCTCTATTACAAAGCTGTCATCATCAAGACAGCATGGTACTGGCACAAAAACAGACACATAGATCAGTGGAACAGAATAGAGAGCCCAGAAATCGACCCTCAACTCTATGGTCAACTAATCTTCGACAAAGCAGGAAAGAATGTCCAATGGAAAAAAGACAGCCTCTTCAATAAATGGTGCTGGGAAAATTGGACAGCCACATGCAGAAAAATGAAATTGGACCACTTCCTTACACCACACACAAAAATAGACTCCAAATGGATGAAGGACCTCAATGTGAGAAAGGAATCCATCAAAATCCTTGAGGAGAATGCAGGCAGCAACCTCTTCGACCTCAGCCGTAGCAACATCTTCCTAGGAACAACGGCAAAGGCAAGGGAAGCAAGGGCAAAAATGAACTGTTGGGATTTCATCAAGATCAAAAGCTTTTGCACAGCAAAGGAAACAGTTAACAAAACCAAAAGACAACTGACAGAATGGGAGAAGATATTTGCAAACGACATATCAGATAAAGGGCTAGTATCCAAAATCTATAAGGAACTTAGCAAACTCAACACCCAAAGAACAAACAATCCAATCAAGAAATGGGCAGAGGACATGAACAGACATTTCTGCAAAGAAGACATCCATATGGCCAACAGACACACGAAAAAATGCTCCACGTCACTCGCCATCAGGGAAATACAAATCAAAACCACAATGAGATATCACCTCACACCAGTCAGAATGGCTAAAATGAACAAGTCAGGAAATGACAGATGCTGGAGAGGATGTGGAGAAAGGGGAACCCTCCTCCACTGTTGGTGGGAATGCAAGCTGGTGCAACCACTCTGGAAAACAGCATGGAGGTTCCTCAAAATGTTGAAAATAGAACTACCCTATGACCCAGCAATTGCACTACTGGGTATTTACCCTAAAGATACAAACATAGTGATCCGAAGGGGCACGTGTACCCGAATGTTTATAGCAGCAATGTCTACAATAGCCAGACTATGGAAAGAACCTAGATGTCCATCAACAGATGAATGGATAAAGAAGATGTGGTATATATACACAATGGAATACTATGCAGCCATCAAAAGAAATGAAATCTTGCCATTTGCGACGACGTGGATGGAACTAGAGCGTATCATGCTTAGTGAAATAAGTCAATCGGAGAAAGACAACTATCATATGATCTCCCTGATGTGAGGACATGGAGAAGCAACATGGGGGGGTAGGAGATAGGAGAAGAATAAATGAAACAAGATGGGATTGGGAGGGAGACAAACCATAAATGACTCTTAATCTCACAAAACAAACTGGGGGTTGCTGCGGGGAGGTGGGATTGGGGGAGGGGGAGCGGGCTATGGACATTGGGGAGGGGAAGCGAACCATAAGAGACTATGGACTCTGAAAAACAACCTGAGGGTTTTGAAGGGTCAGGGGTGGGAGGTTGGGGCAACCTGAGGGTTTTGAAGGGTCAGGGGTGGGAGGTTGGGGGAACAGGTGGTGGGTAATGGGGAGGGCACGTTTTGCATGGAGCACTGGGTGTTGTGCAAAAAGAATGAATACTGTTACGCTGAAAAAATAAATAAAATGAGAAAAAAAAAAAAAGTTAAGCTAAGCAGTGGTCTTGATTTTTGGAGAGGACCCAAATTTTTTCTGGCTGTAGTGGAATTACCCTACATATGTCTTCATTTTTAGAGAATATATATTGCACAATGATTAAACATACCCCAAAGAAAATGATTCTCAGTCAGGAGTGATTTTGCCTACCAGGGGATGTTGACAATGCCTAGAGACATTTTGGGTTGTCACAACTTGGGCTGGGTGCTACTGTTACTGAGTAGGTAGTGGCCAGGGATACTACTGAATATCCAACAGTGCACAAGGCAGCCCTTCACAACAAAGAACTAGACCAACATGTAAATAACAGTGCCAAATTTGAGAAACTCTACTCTAGAGCTAGACTGCCAGGGTTCAAGTTTTGACTCTGTCCCTTACTCTTTCTTTGGTCTTGGGAAAGGTACTTAGCCTCTGTGCATCAGTTTTCTTCATCTGTAAAATGAACTGAAGACCCACCCAGTTTCATTTAAATAAGAAGCTGTGAAATATAAGATAATCCTCCATTTTATGGAAGATAAATCGGTGCCAAATAAGTCATTCTATAGATTGTACAATGTATTTCTGTTTCAGATATATTAAAATGTGGAAATAAATGTGTCTTAGAATTGAAAAAAAAAAAAAGAGTCTCTTATGGTTTGTCTCCCTCCCTGGTCCCATCTTGTTTCATTTTTTCCATCCCTTCCCCCGACAACCCACTCCTGCCTCTCAAATTCCTCGTATCAGAGAGATCATATGATGATTGTCTTTCTCTGATTGACTTATTTCACTTAGCATAATACTCTCTAGTTCCATCCACGTCATTGCAAATGGCAAGATTTTGGGGTTTTTTGATGGCTTCATACTATTCCATTGTAGATATATACCACATATTCTCTATCCATTCTTCTGTTGGTGAACGTCTAGGTTCTTTCCATAGTTTGGCTATTGTGGACTTTGCTACTTTAAACATTTGGATTCACGTGCCCCTTCAGATCACTACATTTGTATCTTTAGGGTAAATACCCAATAGTGTGATGGATGGGTTGTAGGGTAGCTCTCTTTTTCAATTTTTTGAGAAACCTCTGTACTGTTTTCCCAAATGGATGCACCCAGCTTGTGCTCCCACCAACAATGTAGGAGTGTTTCCCTTCCTCCTCATCCTCACCAACACCTGTCATTTCCTGAGTGGTTAATTTTAGTCATTCTGACTGGTGTGAGGTGGTATCTCACTGTGGTTTTGATTTGTATTTCCTTGATGCCGAGTGATGTTGAGCACTTTTTCATATGTCTGTTGGCCATTTGGATGTCTTCTTTATAAAAATGTCTGTTCATGTCTTCTGCCCATTTCTTGATTGGATTATTTGTTCTTTGGGTGTGAAGTTTGATAAGTTCTTTATAGATTTTGGATACTAGCCCTTTATCTGACATGTCATTTGCAAATATCTTCTCCCATTCTGTCAGTTGTCTTTTGGTTTTGTTGACTGTTTCCTTTGCTGTGCAGAAGCTTTTGATCTTGAAGAAGTCCCAATAGTTCATTTTTGCCCTTGCTTCCCTTGCCTTTGTCAATGTTTCTAGGAAGAAGTTGCTGTGGCTGAGGTCAAAAAGATTGCTGCCTGTGTTCTCCTCAAGGATTTTGATGGATTCCTGTCTCACATTTAAGTTTTTCATCCATTTTGAGTCTATTTTTGGATATGATATAATTAAATGGCCCAGTTTCATTTTTCTAGATGAGGCTGTCCAGTTTTCCCAACACCATTTATTGAAGAGACTGTCTTTTTTCCATTGGACATTCTTTCCCACTTTGTCGAAGATTAGTTGACCATAGAGCTGAGGGTCTATTTCTGGGCTCTCTATTCTATTCCATTGATCTATGTGTCTGTTTTTGTGCCAGTAACATACTGTCTTGATGATGACAGCTTTGTAATAGGGCTTGAAGTCTGAAAGTGTGATGCCACCTGCTTTGGTTTTCTTTTTCAATATTCCTCTGGCTATTTAGGGTCTTTTCTGGTTCCATATAAATTTTAGGATTATTTGTTCCATTTCTTTGAAAAAAAGTTAATGGTATTTTGATAGGGATTGCATTAAATGTGTAGATTGCTTTTGGTAGCATATATATTTTCACAATATTTGTTCTTCCAATCCATGAGCATGGATCATTTTTCCATTTCTTTGTGTCTTCCTCATTTTTTTTCATGAGTACTTTATGGTTTTCTGAGTACAGATTCTTTGCCTCTTTGGTTAGATTTATTCCTAGATATCTTATGATTTCAGGTGCAGTAGTAAATGGGATAGACTCCTTAATTTCTCTTTCTTCTGTCTTGCTATTGGGGTATAGAAATGGAACTGATTTCTGTGCATTGATTTTATATCCCGACACTTTACTGAATTCCTATATGAGTTCTAGAAGTTTTAGAGTGGAGTCTTCTGGGTTTTCTTTTGGATTTTCCACATAAAGTATCATATCATCTGCAAAGATTGAGAGTTTGACTTCTTCTTTGCTGATTCTGATGTCTTTTATTTCTTTTTGTTGTCTGATTGCTGAGGCTAGGACTTCTAGTACTATGTTGAATAGCAGTGGTGACAGTGGACATTCCTGCCGTGTTTCTGACCTTAGGGGAGAAGCTCTCAGTTTTTCCCGATTGAGAATGATTTTTGCTGTGGGTTTTTCGTAGATAGCTTTTATGATATTGAGATATGTACCCTCTATCCCTACACTGTGAAGAGTTTTGATCAAGAAAGGATGCTGTATGGAGCACTGGGTGTTGTGCAAAAACAATGAATACTGTTATGCTGAAAAAAAAAAAAACAAATTTATAAAAAAAAGAAAAGAAAAAAGAAAGGATGCTGTACTTTGTCAAATGATTTTTTCAGTACCTTCTGAGAGTATCATATGATCCTTGTTCTTTCTTTTATTAATGTATTGTATGACATTGATTGATTTGCAGATTTTTGAACCAACCTTTTAGCCCAGGAATAAATCCCACTTGGTCTTGGTGAATAATCCTTTTAATATACTGTTGGAGCCTATTGGCTAGTATTTTGGTGAGAATTTTTGCATCTGTGTTTATCAAGGATATTGGTCTGTAATTCTCCTTTTTGATGGGGTCTTTGTCTGGTTTTGGGATCAAGGTAATACTGGCCTCATAAAATGAGTTTGGAAGTTTTTCTTCCATTTCTAATTTTGGAACAGTTTCAGGAGAATAGGTATTAATTTGTCTTTAAATGTTTGGTAGAATTCTCCTGGGAAGCCATCTGGTCCTGGGCTCTTGCTTGGGAGATTTTTGATGACTGCTTCATCTCCTTACTGGTTATGAGTCTGCTCAGGTTTTCTGTCTCTTCCTGGTTTAGTTTTGGTAGTTTATAGGTCTCTAGAAATGCCTCCATTTTTTCCAGATTGTCAAATTTGCTGGCGTATAGTTGCTTATTATATGTTCTTATAATTGTTTGTATTTCTTTGGTGTTGGTTGTGATCTCTCCTCTTTCATCTATGATTTTATTAATTTGGGTCCTTTCTCTTTTCTTTTTGATAAGTCTGGCCAGGGGTTTATCAATCTTATTAATTCTTCCAAAGAACAAGCTCCTAGTTTTATTGATCTGGTCTACTCTTTTTTTGGTTTCTATTTCATTGATTTCTGCTCTGATCTTTATTATTTCTCTTCTCCTGCTGGGTTTGGGCTTTCTTTGCCAATCTTTCTCCAGCTCCTTTCTGTGTAGGTTTAGATTGTGTATTTGAGATCTTTCTTCTTTCTTGAGAGAGGTTTGTGTTGCTATATACTTTCCACTCAGGACCACTTCTGCTATGTCCCAAAGATTTTGAACAGTTGTGTTTTCATTTTCATTTGTTTCCATGAATTTTTTTAATTTTTCAATTTCTTAGTTGACCCATCCATTCTTTAGTAGGATGCTCTTTAGCCTCCATATATTTAAGTTCTTTCTAACTTTCCTCTTGTGGTTCAGTTCTAGTTTCAAAGTGGTCTGAAAATACACAAGGAATAATCCCAGTCTTTTGGTACTAGTTGAGACCTGTTTTGTGGCCCAGGATGTGATCTATTCTGGAGAATGTTCCATGTGCACTAGAGAAGAATGTGGATTCTGTTGCTTTGGGATGGAATGTTCTGAATATATCTATGATGTTCTTCTGGTCCAGTGTGTCATTTAATGCCTTTATTTCCTTGTTGATCTATTGCTTAGATGATCTGTCCATTTCAGTGAATGGGGTGTTAAAGTTCCCTACTATTATTGTATTATTGTCAATGTGTTTCTTTGATTTTGTTATTAATTGGTTTATATAGTTGGCTGCTCCCATGTTAAGGGCATAGATATTTAAAATTGTTAGATCTTCTTGTTGGACAGACCCTTTAAGTATGATATAGTGTCCTTCCTCATCTCTTACTATAGTCTTTGGCTTAAAATCTAATTTATCTGATATAAGGATTGCTACCCCAGCTTTCTTTTGATGTCCATTCGCATGATAAATTGTTTTCTACCTCCTCACTTTAAATCTAGATGCGTCTTTGGGTCTAAAATGAGTTTCTTGCAGACAGCATATCAATGGGTCTTGCTTTTTATCCATTCTGATACCCTGTGTCTTTTGAATGGGACGTTAGCCTGTTTAGAATTTAGTGTCATTGTATTGCCTGTAAGGTGACCCTTACTCTATATTGTCTCTGTTCCTTTTTGTTCTATGTTACTTTTAGACTCTCTCTTTGCTTAGAGGACCCATTTCAATATTTCCTGTAGGGACATTTGGTATTTGCTGCAGTGATTGTCAAATATCTTTGCCCAAGGTGTAATTTTGTGCCCCTTGCCAGGGGCAAGGCTAAGTAATCTGCTTGGTTTTGCTCTCAGTAGCTTTTATTCCCTGAAGCTTTCTGTACAGTTTTAGAGGACAGGAATGAAAATAGTGGCCTCCCAGTCTCCGGGATCCACTGAAGCCCAGAGCTTGGGGCCCCACTCCTTAGTGCTCCCTCAGAGAAAAGCAGTCAATCGCTCCTGTCTCCCTGGTCTCCAGCCAGACTCTGTGCTCACCTGGTTTGTGATAGTGCATTTCTATCTCTGGTGCACAGCCCTGATTGAAGTCTCCAAACCCAGCAGATTCCTACAATACACTCCTGCCCTGTTCCTCCTGGAGGAAGAAGGGGGGGGAGTCTCCCCAGATCTGCCCCTTGCGGGGTCCCTGCTCAAAGAGTAGTGTCCTGAGTGTGCCTCAGATCATAGTTTAAGGTAACCCCGAGCTGATAGCCCACTCCTCGACTCCGTCTCTGCAGCCAACTTCCCCACCCTGATACCTGGGAGCTCTGCCACACTCAGACACCTCTGGTCTTTTTGTGACCCCATGGCTCCTGAGACTGCACTGACCCAGCAAGGGCTCCACCCCATGAGTAGCCTCTAGAGATATATCCCTCAGTGGAGCAGACTTCTGAAACTTCCAATTTTGTGCTCCACTGCTCTCCTGCTTGCCAGGAGTCAGCCCTTACCCCTGCGGTCTATCTTCCTGTATATTAACTCAGATTCACTTTTCTGTACATCCTACCTTCCAGAAAGTGGTCGCTTTTCTGTTCCTAGAATTGCTGCTCTTGTTCTCTTCAATCTCCTGTTGAGTTTCAGAATGGTTTGATAATTGTCTAGCTGAATTCCTGGGACCCCACCATATTTAGGTCTCCTACTCCCTGGCCATCTTGCTTCTCCCCCTATTTATTTATTTATTTATTTATTTATTTATTTATTTTTAAATAGAAGGTTATAACTTAGAAACAGGTAGAGGAGCATAGAGCAAGGGGAGTAAAACTTCCATTACCTTTCCAGGTTTGCCAGTCTCCCCAAGTCTGTTACACAGAAGCTCTCCAAACCCAGTCTTTTTGAATTTTTATGGAAGCCTTATTACCTATACATCACAGATAAATCATTGGCCATTTGTGATAGAACTCAATCTCCAGCTTTTCTCCTCTCCCTGGAAGCTGGGGGTGAGACTAATCACATAGTGGATTCCACTGGTAAACAGCTCCCATCCTTATGTGTGTTCTAAAAGTCCCTCATTAACATAGCAAAAGATATCCATATCCAAGGGTTTTAGAACCTGTGTGCCATAAGTGGGCACAAAAGCCAAATATCTATTTTTATTATAAATCACAGTATCACACTCATCCTCAACACTATGGATATATTGGGTTGGATAATTCCTTATTGTGGGGGTTAGTCTATGTAATGTGGGATGCTAGCGGCATTCTTGGTCTCTACCTAGTAAATACCCATAGTGATTCTTCCCCCGTTGGACAACCAAAAATGTCCCAGGAATTGACAGATTTCCCCTGAGAGTAAAATTGCCCTCAGTGGAGAACCAGTGGTCAAAATGATCAGTCCAAACTCTTTAGAGTAGTCAAAGCATTGCATAAGAACTTTGAAAAAGTATAATTTCTCTCACCATTGAATTGTCCAGATGAGTCTGATAAGTTAATACCTAGAAAAAGCAAACTGAGTTGGAAAGTGAAAACATTTGCAAGAAGAAAAGTATCATTACTTCAGTTTTCTTGCGTCAACAAACTCCAGCATCTAAAACAGTGAATGAGGGAAATGAGTTTGTTCTAAGCATTCTAGCTAGATAAAAAGGAACTGAATTTTACTACATGGCTGACCCCCATCTGTGCTAAACAGTCTGTCTTTATTATTAAATATTAGCAACATTTTGTTAAAAGAAAATTCAAAATTTATACCAAATCAAATTCTATCACCACATTTGACTATAAATCCCCACAGATTGTCATTTAATTAAACCATCAAAGTGAAGAGACATAATGTGTTTACTTTTGATGAACAGTATTCGTTGACAGACATTACAATTCTCTTCAAGAAAGTGAATTAATATTTTGTTCTAGTTGCATCCCATTCACCTTGTTGGTAAGGGAGGGATCCCCCATCCTAAGTAGTACCAGATGGTTATATGCACAACAAAAAACACTGAACAAATGAAATAGAGACCAATCTACTAGTCATATATACTCAGCCTGGAGGAGAAGGACTTCGCAGGAATACACTGAAGTTACATTTGGCAACAGAACAAACAGGTTGTCTGGGGAAGGCTTCATAATAGTAAGACGGTAAGGCTCTCATGGGAGGATATGATTGGCTTGTTGGAAAAAAATTCCTGGGCTGTCAGGGGAGTAAAATCCTGTTAGGTTGAAGACTGGCTGGAATGCAGCTATTCTGACTGATGGCGAACTATCCAGGTGAGGGAAGATTTTCCTATGAGGGACGGGGTGAGGTGGGGAGTGTTGCACATGTGGCAAGAACAGAGGAACTCATGATTACATCTTTGGGGCCCTGTGAGACACAAAGATATCAAGGCAGCACTTGGAATTTTAGGCCTTATAATTCACATTCTCCGACAGTTAGAAGTGATTTGTGATGTCTTAGTCATCTTGGATGCAAAGATAACACCACATGGTAGGTGTACCTTTCCCACATGGGTTAGCTGTGTTAAAGCTTTTCGAAACAGAAGTAAGTCTTAAAAGAATAGATCTGAACTACTCCAAGCATTCTTTCAAGACTTTGACACGACTGTACTAGGCATAGCGCATACCTCTAAACACTACAAGGAGCTAGAAAGGAAGAAGAAAAAACAACCCTTTTCTTCAAGTGGCTCATGTATATATCACCAGATTGTCCCATACTGATCTCAGTGCTCCTCTGGGGCTTTTCCACAAAGATCGTTGTGCAAAGGAAAAACTAAGGTGATGCCGTGAATTGCAATATTTCATATTTTTGAATAGTCAGACTATACATGAAAGTGAATCTTAATGTTTCTCCCTCTTAAGGACCAGCACAAGACCAAACCCTGAAATTCTATGATCAGATGATAACTTTAAGTGAAGACCTTGAACCACCAAAGAGTCCTCCCCAAAATAATTTTAATATGTTTTATTTCTACAAATGCTGATATGAAAACCAGGTATCTAATGCTTGTCTGAGAGTCACTTTGAGGCAAACAGAACATGATCTGGAGTCAGAAATCTGGATTTGCAAACTTTCTCTAACATCATACATATGTGAGCTTAGAAAAGGCTTTTAGTACCCAGAGCCTGTGGCCTTGTCGCTCTGTGGGGTTATTGGGAGCAAGAATTCTATCTGACAAATAGATATTCTACTTACCTTTCTGTCTGTCCATCCATCCATCCATCCATCCATCCATCCATCCATCCATCCGTCCATCTATCCATATACAGCATACGAAATAGGAAGAATTTGGTTCTGCATCAAAATCAATTCAAGTATAACAATAACAACAGCAGCAAAAACATAACAGTTGGAATTCTACAGAAAGTACAGACATCCTGTCAGGGTTTAAAGGGAGGCTTGATGGGGATGATAACATTGTTAGTATTGAATTTTGGTCTTGTGTGATATTTAGCATAAACACTTTCAATTGTCAATTCAGCATTATTTTCTCACTTGTATCTAAGTAATTTGGGTGAAAGTCTTTAACTCAACATCTGTGAACCTCTTTATTGTGTAAACACCACGAGAATTTATCTTATAGCTCTCAGTAATAAATCAGGAAGAACTCTGAAACAGTTCTTAATTCCTAATCTGTGTGACAGAAATCTCACAAGATATTGATAACTAACTCTGAAAGTGAGAAATTCAAATAGTACAAATAGTACTGCTTTCTTGAGAATTTCAGATTAATGAAGCAAGGGCTATATTTATGATGTAGCCTACGTGTTCATGAGTTCTTTTTAAATATTTTAGTTCTAGAAGCGAGGTGAAGCACAGAACTGGTAAAGCAGAGTTTGTGCTTGTCTTTATGGTTGACAGGGAAATAAAAACACTTCAGCTGCTAGCCACACCTGAACATACTATAATTATGTCCAAGTTTCTCTATATATAAGAGAGAAAATTTGGAACCTCACTAGAAGCCGGGTGTCAATATATGTTATTAATATTTATGACTCCTTCTCAATAAGTTCTGGAACCTACTCTTGACTCCTGGGAAAATTAATGGCAAACAAAAAATCTCAAGTTTTATATAACCCATTAGGTTTTTCAAAGAACTTTCACTGCTTTTATCTCACTTGACCTGGTCCCAATCTACTTTAGACGACACGAAGAATAAAGTCCCCACTAGCTGAGGGAAGGATGAGGAGGGAAGGACAGCAACTCCACCAGCACAGAAGTATTTTATTTGCTGCTTACATGCTGAAAGGCAAAACCCCTCTCTGTCCTTCTTCTCTAAGACCAGCTTTCAGAGATCTCACTGGTCATTGCCGGATGACTTGCTTTAGTCCTCCCTTTTTTCCTTAGGCAGGCAGTGAACCACAAAACCACCAGCTTTGTGTCACCTACAGAATGTTTCTTCTCCTCCCCCTGCTTCAAGCCCAGTGGAAAACTACACAGAAGAGAAAACAAGTCTATGTGTGCAGCAGTAGAACCAGGACTCTGAAAATCTGTTGCCTTCTCTCCTTGCCTGAGTTGTTAAGATCTGGGGGGAGGGTGTTAAGAGTAGAGGCCATGGAAATTTAAAGAAGGCCTAAGAGAGCTGAAATTCTTCCCTCTGTAAACCTGGATATTGTTCCTGGAATCCCTGCCGGTCAGTAAAGTAAATAGCTTGAATGTCACTAATATGAAGAATTTCAACAGAATCTTGTTGGTTTGGGAACAGGATATTCACAGTTGTGGAATACAACTGTAAGGTCCACACTTTGGATGCAGCTGAATTTGGTCAGTGTGGTCACCATATACAGTGAAGGTATATCTGTTAATGGGTTGAATGACTCCAGGTGAGAAGATGTGAGCACTTCACCCACCAATGACCAGTTTGGACATTGTTATTTGGAAACCATGATCATAGACATTTCTTTTGCCTTTTCATGGGAATAGCCCCAGTAGATTTTAAGAACCGAGAGGTCTGCCCTCCCCAAACACATGTAAACATGCACCAAGACTTAAGCTTGGACACTGGAAGACAGTAGAATCAGATGAGATGGAAAGCAGTGTTTGATGTACCCACGTGGGCCCAGAGGAGAGAAGAGACCCAGAAGTTACAGTTTCTGTTCCTCAGATAGTGATCTGGGGTGGTCAGCCTCCAGCCAGTCTTTTTTCAGTCTTCTCAACCTCTGACCCAATTGTGCAGCTATAGCCAGAGACAACAAGCTGATGATGTATTTAGTTCTTATTCTAAAACTCTTAGGTGTGTAAGGTATGATGATTGTAGGACACTGAATAACAACTTTCATAGCACATGAAGTGTACACACCTTTTGTGAGCAACATCTTCAGGAGCACTAGCTGAAATGCATGCATGTGCGCTACACTGTGGAAACCTCTGACCACAATGTGACATAGAGGAAGAAACATTGGACCTGGAGTCAAGACAACTGAATCTGAATCCCAACTCCTCTACCAAAGGTACATAGAATTTTAGAGAACCGCTCACCCTCTCCAGTGTTTGGTTTCTTCGTTTCTCAAAGTAGGTATGCTGCTGATTCATTTCCAAGGTCCCTTCCAGCTGTAACGTGTCTGCCAGTTCTGGGCTGTTCACACAGGGCACTTCGTTATTTAATCCAGTTAAAGCTCATTCTGTTAATTGGCTTAAATTAAACAAAATGGATCTGACCATTTGATAGAGGCAAACTGGGTGTTTTCAGTGATCTTACAGGAAGCCAAACCATCCCTGCTGGTTGGGGATAGAGGCACTGACACAAGACTGAGGACTGGGGTCTCAAGCGTGTTGCATACTGCATCACACTCTGGAGAGAATAGCCCATGGAACTGAAATTTCTGTCTCATCCTCTTCTTAGGTATTGATATTTGGCACTTGAGTACTTACTCATTCAAATCTGTAACATCTTTGGTTTTTTTATTTATTTTTTATTATTATTAACATATAATGTATTATTTGTTTCAGGCGTATAGGTCTGTGATTCATCAGTCTTACACAATACCCATGTTTCAGAAGTTGGTATCTTTATAGATGTATTATCATAGAATATACAAGGAGAGATTATAAATGATTGTTAGGGTTGTGTGTGTGTGTGTGTGTAAGGAAAGAAGGGGAGAAGGGCAGAGTGGAAAAGTTGTTAATTACTGATAATTTGTATACTGATCCATTTAATTAAATGTGATCATCATATCCTTGACTCCTTTATAAACAAGAGCTGGCTTTAGAATATCTTCTATAAATATACTTTCATATACCTATAACAAAGACAAAGCTTTATTTAGTTGTCCTCTAATCAAAATGCTATATTGCACAGGTAAATGATAGGAGTAACTCTTCAGCTAATGTCCAAAAAATGCATCCCTTAATCTTGTGTTTCTTTAATTAGAAAAAATATGCAACAGCCTTCCTATATTACATATTCAGATCTTGCATTTTAATGCCTCAGGGGCTAGCTGCAAACTATTTATGGATTTTTCCAAAGAATGAAAGTATTCTATTTTTCCATGTACATTCTGTCTTTATGTTTCTAAATTGCTCAGACTGGGATAAACCCATAATATTAGGAAAATAATTGCATTTTTGATAGATTGATAGAATTAAGAAACATTAAAAGAAATCCCATTTTAAAATAAAAATTTCCCCAAACTTCTATCTAGGTTTTATCACTATCTTTATTGGAACAGAGAAATCTTTTTTTTTAATTTAATTAATTTATTTTTTCAGCGTAACAGTATTCATTGTTTTTGCACAACACCCAGTGCTCCATGCAAAACGTGCCCTCCCTATTACCCACCACCTGTTCCCCCAACCTCCCACCCCTGACCCTTCAAAACCCTCAGGTTGTTTTTCAGAGTCCATAGTCTCTTATGGTTCGCCTCCCCTTCCAATTTTTTTTTTATAAACATATAATGTATTTTTATCCCCAGGGGTATAGGTCTGTGAATCGCCAGGTTTACACACTTCACAGCACTCACCATATCACATACCCCCCCCAATGTCCATAATTCCACCCCCCTCTCTGTCTCCTCCCAAACCCTCAGTTTGTTTTGTGAGATTAAGACTCATTTATGGTTTGTCTCCCTCCCAATCCCATCTTGTTTCATTTATTCTTCTCCTATCCCCCTAACCCCCCATGTTGCTTCTCCATGTCCTCATATCAGGGAGATCATATGATAGTTGTCTTTCTCCGATTGACTTATTTCACTAAGCATGATACGCTCTAGTTCCATCCACGTCGTCGCAAATGGCAAGATTTCATTTCTTTTGATGGCTGCATAGTATTCCATTGTGTATATATACCACTTCTTTATCCATTCATCTGTTGATGGACATCTAGGTTCTTTCCATAGTTTGGCTATTATAGACATTGCTGCTATAAACATTCGGGTACACGTGCCCCTTCGGATCACTACGTTTGTATCTTTAGGGTAAATACCCAGTAGTGCAATTGCTGGGTCATAGGGTAGTTCTATTTTCAACATTTTGAGGAACCTCCATGCTGTTTTCCAGAGTGGTTGCACCAGCTTGCATTCCCACCAACAGTGGAGGAGGGTTCCCCTTTCTCCACATCCTCGCCAGCATCTGTCATTTCCTGACTTGTGAATTTTAGCCATTCTGACTGGTGTGAGGTGATATCTCATTGTGGTTTTGATTTGTATTTCCCTGATGCCGAGTGACGTGGAGCACTTTTTCATGTGTCTGTTGGCCATCTGGATGTCTTCTTTGCAGAAATGTCTGTTCATGTCCTCTGCCCATTTCTTGATTGGATTGTTTGTTCTTTGGGTGTTGAGTTTGCTAAGTTCCTTATAGATTTTGGATACTAGACCTTTATCTGATATGTCGTTTGCAAATATCTTCTCCCATTCTGTCAGTTGTCTTTTGGTTTTGTTAACTGTTTGCTTTGCTGTGCAAAAACTTTTGATCTTGATGAAACCCCAATAGTTCATTTTTGCCCTTGCTTCCCTTGCCTTTGCCGATGTTCCTAGGAAGATGTTGCTGTGGCTGAGGTCGAAGAGGTTGCTGCCTGCGTTCTCCTCAAGGATTTTGATGGATTTCTTTCTCACATTGAGGTCCTTCATCCATTTTGAGTCTATTTTCGTGTGTGGTGTAAGGAAGTGGTCCAATTTCATTTTTCTGCATGTGGCTGTCCAATTTTCCCAGAACCATTTATTGAAGAGGCTGTCTTTTTTCCATTGGACATTCTTTCCTGCTTTGTCGAAGATTAGTTGACCATTGAGTTGAGGGTCTATTTCTGGGCTCTCTATTCTGTTCCATTGATCTATGTGTCTGTTTTTGTGCCAGTACCATGCTGTCTTGATGATGACAGCTTTGTAATAGAGCTTGAAGTCCGGAACTGTGATGCCACCAACTTTGGCTTTCTTTTTCAATATTCCTTTGGCTATTCAAGGTCTTTTCTGCTTCCATATAAATTTTAGGATTATTTGTTCCATTTCTTTGAAAACAATGGATGGTATTTTGATAGGGATTGCATTAAATGTGTAGATTGCTTTAGATAGCATAGACATTTTCACAATATTTATTCTTCCAATCCAGGAGCATGGAACATTTTTCCATTTCTTTGTGTCTTCCTCAATTTCTTTCATGAGTACTTTATAATTTTCTGCATATAGATTCTTAGCCTCTTTTGTTAGGTTTATTCCTAGGTATCTTATAGTTTTGGGTGCAGTTGTAAATGGGATTGACTCCTTAAATTCTCTTTCTTCTGTCTTGTTGTTGGTGTACAGAAATGCAACTGATTTCTGTGCATTGATTTTATATCCTGACACTACTGCATTCCTGTAGAAGTTCTAGCAGTTTTGGAGTGGAGTCTTTTGGGTTTTCCACATATAGTATCATATCATCTGCGAAGAGTGATAGTTTGACTTCTTCTTTGCCAATTTGGATGCCTTTAATTTCTTTTTGTTGTCTGATTGCTGAGGCTAGGACTTCTAGTACTATGTTGAATAGCAGTGGTGATAATGGACATCCCTGCCGTGTTCTTGACCTTAGCAGAAAAGCTTTCAGTTTTTCTCCATTGAGAATGATATTTGTGGTGGGTTTTTCATAGATGGCTTTGATAATATTGAGGTATGTGCCCTCTATCCCTACACTTTGAAGAGTTTTGATCAGGAAGGGATGCTGTACTTTGTCAAATGCTTTTTCAGCATCTATTGAGAGTATCATATGGTTCTTGTTCTTTCTTTTATTAATGTGTTCTATCACATTGATTGATTTGTGGATGTTGAACCAACCCTGCAGCCCTGGAATAAATCCCACTTGATCGTGGTGAATAATCCTTTTAATGTACTGTTGAATCCTATTGGCTAGTATTTTGGCGAGAATTTTTGCATCTGTGTTCATCAAGGATATTTGTCTGTAGTTCTCTTTTTTGGTGGGATCCTTGTCTGGTTTTGGGATCAGGGTGATGCTGGCCTCATAAAATGAGTTTGGGAGTTTTCCTTCCATTTCTATTTTTTGGAACAGTTTCAGGAGAATAGGAATGAGTTCTTCTTTAAATGTTTGGTAGAATTCCCCTGGGAAGCCGTCTGGCCCTGGGCTTTTGTTTGTTTGGAGATTTTTGATGACTGTTTCAATCTCCTTACTGGTTATGGGCCTGTTCAGGTTTTCTATTTCTTCCTGGTTCAGTTGTGGTAGTTTATATGTCTCTAGGAATGCATCCATTTCTTCCAGATTGTCAAATTTGTTGGCGTAGAGTTGCTCATAGTATGTTCTTATAATTGTCTGTATTTCTTTGGTGTTAGTTGTGATCTCTCCTCTTTCATTCATGATTTTATTGATTTGGGTCCTTTCTCTTTTCTTTTTGATGAGTCTGACCAGGGGTTTATCAATCTTATTATTCTTTCAAAGAACCATCTCCTAGTTTTGTTGATTTGTTATATTGTATTTTGGTTTCTATTTCATTGATTTCTGCTCTGATCTTTATGATTTCTCTTCTCCTGCTGGGTTTAGGGTTTCTTTCTTGTTCTTTCTCCAGCTCCTTTACGTGTAGGGTTAGGTTGTGTACTTGAGACCTTTCTTGTTTCTTGAGAAAGGCTTGTACCGCTATATATTTTCCTCTCAGGATTGCCTTTGCTGTGTCCCACAGATTTTGAACCATTGTGTTTTCATTATCATTTGTTTCCATGAATTTTTTCAATTCTTCTTTAATTTCCTGGTTGACCCATTCATTCTTTAGAAGGATGCTGTTTAGTCTCCATGTATTTGGGTTCTTTCCAGCTTTCCTCTTGTGATTGAGTTCTAGCTTCAGAGCATTGTAGTCTGAAAATATGCAGGGAATGATCCTAATCTTTTGATACTGGTTGAGACCTGATTTGTGACCCAGGATGTGATCTATTCTGGAGAAGGTTCCATGTGCACTAGAGAAGAACGTGTATTCTGTTGCTTTGGGATGAAATGTTCTGAATATATCTGTGATGTCCATCTGGTCCAGTGTCATTTAAAACCTTTATTTCCTTGTTGATCTTTTGCTTGGATGATCTGTCCATTTCAGTGAGGGGAGTATTAAAGTCCCCTACTATTATTGTATTATTATTGATGTGTTTCTTTGATTTTGTTATTAATTGGTTTATATATGGCTGCTCCCACATTAGGGGCATAGATATTTAAAATTGTTAGATCTTCTTGTTGGACAGACCGTTTGAGTAGGATATAGTGTCCTTCCTCATCTCTTATTATAGTCTTCGGCTTAAAATCTAATTGATCTGATATAAGGATTGCCACCCCAGCTTTCTTCTGATGCCCATTAGCATGATAAATTGTTTTCCACCCCCTCACTTTAAATCTGGAGGTGTCTTCGCATCTAAAATGAGTTTCTTGTAGGCAACATACTGATGGGTTTTGTTTTTTTATCCATTCTGATACCCTGTGTCTTTTGATTGGGGCATTTAGCCCATTAACATTTAGGGTAACTATTGAGAGATATGAATTTAATGCCATTATTAGCCTGTAAGGTGACTGTTACTGTATATTGTCTCTGTACCTTTCTGATCTACTACTTTTAGGCTCTCCCTTTGCTTAGAGGACCCCTTTCAATATTTCCTGTAGAGCTGGCTTGGTGTTTGCAAATTCTTTCAGTTTTTGTTTGTCCTGGAAGCTTTTGATCTCTCCTTCTATTTTCAATGATAGCCTAGCTGGATAGAGTATTCTTGGCTGCATGTTTTTCTCATTTAGTGCTCTGAATATATCATGCCAGCTCTTTCTGGCCTGCCAAGTCTCTTTGGATAAGTCTGCTGCCAATCTAATATTTTTACCATTGTATGTTACAGACTTCTTTTCCCGGGCTGCTTTCAGGATTTTCTCTTTGTCACTAAGACTTGTAAATTTTACTATTAGGTGATGGGGTGTGGACCTATTCTTGTTGACTTTGAGGGGGGTTCTCTGCATCTCCTGGATTTTGATGCGTGTTCCCTTTGCCATATTAGGGAAATTCTCTCCAATAATTCTCTCCAATAGACCATCTGTTCCCCTCTCTGTTTCTTCTTCTTCTGGAATCCCAATTATTCTAATGTTGTTTCGTCTTATGGTGTTACTTATCTCTCGAATTCTCCCCTCGTGGTCCAGTAGCTGTTTGTCCCTCTTTTGTTCGGCTTCTTTATTCTCTGTCATTTGGTCTTCTATATCACTAATTTTTTGATCCTAGCAGTGAGAGCCTCCATTTTTGATTGCACCTCATTAATAGCTTTTTTTATTTCAACTTGGTTAGATTTTAGCTCTTTAATTTCTCCAGAAAGGGCTTTAATATCTCCAGAGAGGGTTTCTCTAATATCTTCCATGCCTTTTTCGAGCCCAGCTAGAATGTTCAGAATCGTCATTCTGAACTCTTGATCTGACATATTACCAATGTCTGTGTTGATTAGGTCTCTAGCCTTCGGTACTGGCTCTTGTTCTTCTGTTTGTGGTGATTTTTTCCGCCTTGTCATTTTGTCCAGATAAGAGGATATGAAGGATCAAATAAAATACTAAAAGGGTGGCAAAGACCCCAGAAAAATGCGCTGTAACCAAATCAGAAGAGACCCCAAATTGTGGGGGGCAGAAAGGGGATAAAAAGAGCTTCAAAAAAAAAGAAAAAATTTTTAAAAATAAAACAAAGAAAAAATATAAAAAAGAAAGAAAAATATATATATTTAGATAAACTAGTCAAAAAACGTTAAAAAAGAAAAGGATAAAAGTTTTTAAAAATTTGGCAGAAGAAGAAAAAAGAAAAAAATTTGAAAAAAGAAAAAAAAATTGAATTAGCCGCAAGACTAAAGAATCATGGGGAGAAAGTCATGAGTTCCGTGCTTTGCTTTCTCCTCCTCTGGAACTGCGCTGCTGTCTTAGGAATTGAACCTGCTTTCCTTGATAGATGAACTTCATCCTGGCTGGATATTTTGTTGACCTTCTGGGGGAGGGGCCTGTTGTAGTGACTCTCAAGTGTCTTTGCCCGAGGCGGGGTTGCACCGCCCTTACCGGCGGCCGGACTAAGTAATCGGCCCGGGTTCGCTTTTGGGACCTTCTGTTCCCTGAACGCTTTCCGTAGAGTTCCGGAGGACGGGAATGAAAATGGCAGCCTCCTAGTCTCCGGCCCAGAGGAGCCGAGAGCCCGGGGCCCCACTCCTCAGTGCGCCCCCAGAGGACAGCACCCAATCACTCCCGTATCCCCAGCCTCTAGCCACGCTCCGAGCTCACCCAGCCCACGACCAGTTCAAGGTAACCCCGAGCTGAGAGTTCAGTCCTCGGCTCTGTCTCTGTAGCCGGCTTCTCTGTTCTAATACCTGCGAGCTCTGCGACACTCGGACACCCCTGATCCTTCTGTGACCCCGCGGGACCTGGGGCCACGCTGACCCTGCGTGGGCTTCACCCTGGTTTAGCCTCTGGAGCAATGTCCCTCAGTGGAACAGACTTTTAAAAGTCCTGATTTTGTGCTCCGTTGCTCCGCCGCTTGCCGGGAGCCAGCCCCTCCCCCCCGCGGTCTATCTTCCCGTCGTTTTAGATTCACTTCTCCGCCAGTCCTACCTTTCAGAAAGTGGTTGATTTTCTGTTTCTAGAGTTGCTGTTCTTCTTCTCTTCGATCTCCCGTTGGATTTGTAGGTGTTTGCAATGTTTAGATAAGCTATCGAGCTGATCTCCTGCTACCTGATGTAATCTCAGCCTGCTACTTCTCCACCATCTTGACTCCTCCCCGGAACAGAGAAATCTTTTAATTCAAACAAATATACTGTGGGGGTTTAAAATTTTAACTTCCAGTATGACACTAATTTTA
Organism: Meles meles; assembly: GCF_922984935.1. NCBI lineage: Eukaryota > Metazoa > Chordata > Mammalia > Carnivora > Mustelidae > Meles > Meles meles. The sequence goes on from NC_060071.1 coordinate 113,726,096, forward strand.
TTGCTTATACCATTACAGTGCAATTTATTAGAGGAAAATATTATAGAAGTTTAAAATAACATTTACAAAGCTAATATATCAAAAGAGCATTTTCTCTGAACCCACTGCTTCATATTTTTGTAATGGAGAGCTTCTTATTTATTAAACCAAATTCAAAATAATAATTTTCAACAAAGACTCCATTCAGAGAAGTTCCATAAAATGCACATTTTATTCTGTATCATGAAAAAATATTCACAATTAAATAAAGTGTGAAAAAAAAAACAAAATAATCCTCCCTGATGAAATACAGTTTATTGTGCTGAAACCCAGAATTCTTTTGGGTTAGAAACTTCCACCTGCCAATTCACTTTTTAAAAAGACAATTTCTTGAGAACAAATTTTAAATAAAGTGATAATCACCACAAACTTCCCAAAAGCAATCAAATTTTGATCACACGTATTCCAGAATTGACGTTAAAGTTAAAATATTCTCACACATTCCCTCAACAATCAGATAATAGGTTAACAGTGCATACAAAATTTCTATATTACACATTGCAGTACCTTTGTTTAAGTAGAAAGAAATTATCTGCTAAGCATGAATCAGATTTTTTTAAAAGAGCAAACAAGTACTGCTTAGCATAATGATGTTAAAAGAATCACATGAAGTTTTTGCATTGTTTCCTTGGCCAATATGTGAATCAGTTGTTGGAAACTGGAGTAATTAACCGTAACCCTTATAGAGCCATTTTTTAATACCCCAAACTACCACCAATATGGTCTCAGTGGCAAAGACATTTATGAATTTGCAAAAATAAATTCCCATTGTAACAGTAGTTTTATAGTGAGGAATTTGCATTATAATTTACAAAATGCTGCAACTTGTATAAACAAAGTCATTAGAACATAGAATAAAAAGAAATCTATAGTTATAAATATATTAAAGATATGCACATTTTTATTTGTGTTGTATGACTATCAGGAAATTCTAGGAGTCACCACTTTTTGCAATAAATTGCAGTGAATGTTTCAGGGTAGAAATAGTCCTAGACTTGTTTCTAGTTTCACTATGGTAACAATCATATTGTTCCTAATATGAAATGCATGTTCTGTCTTGCTTTAACTGTGAACAGGTTCGAGGGTGGAAGGTGACTGCTCAGTGGAAGCCTGTGCTGCCAACCAAAACAAGATGTAAGTGAATACTGTGTTTATAACTTCTGAAAAATCTCAAGAATCACAACATGAAAACCTTCCCACCAAGATCACAAAACAATCCTTGCCACTGTTTTCTAAATATGGAATGTAGTAAATAATCTGGGTGTTAAATGGAAGTACTTTGGCTTTTGTGTAAACTGACACTGCATGTTTGTGACACAATATACCAATATTAAAGACTCAGACCTATCAAACTTTCTTTGACATGGAATTCAAAATGAATTTGTGTTGCAATTTTGCATAGCTTGCTAGCTATTCTTTCTGTTTATTCAATCTTGGCCTCATCAGGAATATTTCCTGTCATACTTCAGTTGAAAAAAGTCAAGGAGCCAATTAGGGGTCCATAACACCAAGAGCTCTGCAATCAACAATTATCTTTGTTGCTTTAGTCACGAAGTCCAATTTCCCTAACTCAATAGAGAAGGAGGGCATTCACCTTCCTGTTATCAAAGAGGATTTAGCAGAGGACAATGGAATATTTGACAATGAAGTACTTAAATTAGTTACTATGAATACTCACTCTGGCATATTCAGGCACATTGTGGGTATTTGGGCCTTGACTAATCTCGTCATTCAACAGTCAGTGATTCTCCAGGAAGGAGAGAGTTGTCAGACCCTCTTGGCTTTACCCCATGACGTATAGCTTAGCCAGCCAAGTGCTTATGACTAGGCTTCTTGGTCAAATCCAGAGATTTTTTGTTCTGTTTGTTTTTTAAGATTTTATTTACTGACAGAGGGAAAGACAGCCAGAGAGTGAACACAAGCAGGGGGAGTGGGTGAGGGAGAAGCAGACTCCCTACTGAGCAGGGAGTGATGTGGGGCTAGATCCCAGGATCCTGGGATCATGACCTTAACCGAAGGCAGACGCTTACTGACTGAGCCACCCAGGCACTCAGAACCAGAGGTTCTACACTTGCTTGGTTGGGGAGCACTCACTTATTTATTTTTTTAAAACCCCAGCATTTGGCAAGCTTTCAAACTGCTTCCTCATGTTTCATTTAAATCCTAACATTGGTTATAACAATGTGTTATTTCAAAAAATAAATAAAAACTATTTTAAAAATATCATACACAGAAAACCCATGATGAGGAAGCAACTGCTAGGCCTACTCTTCTATTTCTTTTCCTTGGTTTTTCTCTGACCAAGTACCTCATCCAGATGTAGTACAAGTCATGAGCTCATTTAAAAAACTGTGGGATGTGGGTGGGGGACCACTAACGGAGCTCTGTATTTATTGTGGAGTAAAGGATGTGTCTTTGCTGTTTCTCCTCTTGGTTTTTAAATTTTTATTTTTAGTGGTCTCCTTTCCAATCGTGTCTGTAGCTGCTTCCTGGCTTTTACAAAATTATTAAAAAGAAACCAGAAAAAGATAAACAAACAAACAAAAAAAAAAAAAAACCCAAAAAAACAATGCAGTGGTAATAGTCAAGGATGAAAGTGAGCTAACCATAAAAAGCTTTGGATAGTATCACTAGGGTCCTCTACCATTGTTATGAAAAAGTGAAATCATCTCTTCCATGGTTACCTCTGGCTGTGTTATCATCAAAATAAAAAAGATTATTTGAGCTAAAGATCCCAGAGTGTAATGCTATAATAACCTTGTTTCTTCTCCTTATCGCAACACATTCGCTTTAAAAAAAATCTTAAGAGGATAAGACAAATAAATCACATTCAGAAAATTAACATTTTTTTCATTAGAGAAAATTATTTAAACTTTCTAAAGGAAATATACATACAACAGGCCTGTTAAATTTGGAAGTAGTAAAAATTGCTATTCTAAAGAGAAATGGTTCATTTGAATAGTGCATTTAATAGTGGTTTGGCCAAGAAGGCAACATCAGTGTAATCAATAAAAAGATCTACATAATCCACTTAAAACTCAGTGCTTCAAAAATAAATTTTAAAAATAAAATCTTTCTAACGTCTCATCCAAATTCCAATATTAAAAATGGAGAGAAATCATAGAAAAAATCCTGAATGTTTCTTGCTTTCCGTGACTATCATGCATTACTTTCTTAGGTTAAAATTCATGCTTTCCGTGACTATCATGCATTACCTTCTTAGGTTAAAATTCAATTGGAAAAGAAAGTGTTAATATCAGTGAGCACAACTTGCCTCTTATTTACTACCACATTTGGCAATTTACCTTTACAGATGCCTTTTGATTGTTGAGAGAAGTGGAGGAAAATTCCATTATTGGGGTGGAGCACCTTGTGCTTAAACAGTTATGACTTCAACCTCTGTCATTTACTCTAACCTTCCGTGAAAAGTCAAATATTTACACTACAGAGTGAAATTTTTAAGTTATTTTAGTTTCAGGAGCCTTTAAAAGTACATGTCTTGAAAGACTTGGAATTGTGGTTGGACGAGATGGCCCTTGCACTATCGGCATTCTATAAAAATCTCTCTAAAGTCTGCCTGCCTCTGATAGAACTTCGCCTTTACCACTCAAGAGCTATGCTATCCTGACAAGTTCCTTTATCTGTACTTAATAGGGTTGTTGCAAAAATTAAATTTGATAATCTGAATAAAATGTTTAGCACAGCATTAAAAGAGAGTGAGCACTCAATAAATACAAGCCAAATTAACTTATTTAACTTCTAAGCCTGAAGGTCAAAAAGCAGATAGATTTCATTCAGTCTTCTCAATTCCTTTGCCTTCATCATTTTCCTGATTCCCAGTCCAAATCTCCATGGTTTTGACCATCATAAAGCAGGCAAACACACTGGTCTCATCATGAAATTCAAGAGATAGAATATCTCAAGTTAGAAGGTAGACCAATACTCTTAAAACATCTGGCACAGTAGGCCTTAAAAAAATTCTAGCTCTTATCTCCCTTTCCTACATAACATGACTCAGAATTTTAATTAGAATGTAGGACGAAATGCAAATTTTAGTACTATCTAAACAAGTGTATCAGCAAAAATGTTGACCTGTTTTCACTTTATTGAAATAATATCTCACTCTCGAACTTTACCATGCAGTTTAATAAATTTAACTACTCAACAGAGAATGGAAAAGTTAACTGCCTTTCTCTACATGGAAGATGATTTGTTTGGTTCTGTGTGTTTGTGCATACACAAGTGTTTTGAGAGGTAGAGAAGGACAAGAAAGACATGGTAGTAGAACTCCGTTGTGTTTCCCTGGCCTCTGGACTTGGGTAAGAGATATTTTCTCCCCTCAATGGATGGTTGAGAACCAATTATTTTATATAAAATGCTTTGAAGATTAAACATTAGTAACACTTCACATGGACACTGTTTAACAACTTGATTTGTTTGATGTAATTCGGCATCATAATTCTATAATTTTCTTAATAAAGAACGTTCATTTTTTTAGTGCTTCTCATCTTCACATCCTTTATAGCTCCAAACTGATTTTCACTATAACTTTTGGAAATATTACCACATACAAGAATTATAAATTAAATTATGAGAACTCTAACTTAAATTTCCTTATCATGAAAACAAAATAAAGATCAAATTTATAATTACATAAATGTTTATCTTCATTATTTCCAATGTAGAAAAAGACCTAGGGTCAAAGAAAAAAATTTATCTTTATGTCTTTTTTTTTTTTAGTTTTTTTTGGGGGAAAAGTATCAAGGATGGAAAATAAAACCAGCAAAATACAGAGTAAGTATTTTACCCTAATATAAGAAGAGTCTATTGATTTGCAAATGTTAAACATACAGAATAATTCATATTTCTAGGAAGAGAATTACTAACGAAGTCATTATTTGTAACATCTAAATCTCTAGTCCTAGGAATATTCTAAATTAGAAGAGCTGGGTAAAATCCAGGAGATAAAAAAACTTGTAAATTTGTGAAAAATTAATAGACAACTTTATGGATGAAAAAAAAAAAGGTGAGTGGCAAATGCCAAAATGAAGTAGTACAGATATTGTTTGTGAGTGATAATTGTCTGTGAAAATAAAGTTGAGGGAAAATATTTTATCGAAGACCTAAATTTCACAGCAAAGAGGCATGAGAAACCCAAACATGTGTCTCTTTTAATAAGTCCATTCTACAGCTTCATTGTTAAAACTGCATTTTTCATAATTCATTTATGGGTACTAGAAACATCTCACATAAGCTTTTACTTAAGGATGAGAAAAAAAATGATGCTAAAGAAAAATGTATGCCCTGTAGATATGTTTGAATTTATTACTTGCTTAAGTCCTCCTCGGATTGCATTGGGTTTTGTAATTCACATTATTTACTGTGTAGGACTCTTTGACACTTGGAAATGCATCCACGTTTGTTCTTTTGTTTTGTCAGGTGATGTGCCAGGAGAAAAATAAGCTATAACGAAAGAAACGTGGATGTTATGGTTTTGTTTCTGTTCAAATAACCCTATTCTTGTTGCCCCTCCACTTTTTTTTTTTTTTTTTTTTTTGAGGACTAATGGCAGATCTAAACTTAGTCAATCCTTCTTATGGAAAAGGCTGCACATACTTACCCGGAGCCGTCAATAAAACTAATGTTTATAAGGCAGTGTATACCAGTAAAGCTAAGACAATAGAAAAAAGTTTTATATAAACTCACCAGACTCGATCTGATGCACCCATAGGCATTACCAAGGACATGCTTAGATCTAAATTGTGACCACCATCATGCTCCTCTTTGGAGATTTGTTCCAAAGACAGGAATGGAAATCCTGACTTGGACCCCAGGAGCTCATGTAGCCTGGCATTACTAACCTATTTAAAACCTGACCCTTGTTTTTGTTCTGATTGAGTAGCCCCACACACATCACCTCTTGGTTTATTTTTCTGGACCAAAATAGGAACATTTCCTTTAAAGTCAAGTTGATCTATGTCAACCCTCTAAAAAAAAATATGTCATTCCATAATTGTAAGAGTTTTTGTTATCTGAGTGGTAACAACATGTAGGCTCTAATTACAAAGTTTACACTGAGAGCAAATTGATTGAAAATATTTATTTACATATGTGTGAAATGTGTATTAAATGCAGCTGTGATCTGGAACATCATGGGCCTATCACAGCAGATACAAATATAAATGCTGTCAACTATTTAGCAAATAAATAAAAAATGTTAGAATGGATAGTAAAACTTCATGGTCAGTGATGAATGATCCCCTTAAATCTCCCTTAATATTTCTTAAATGTATCAGGCATTTATAACCAATCCTTCTTTAACTTGAGAAATTGCGTCTGCTTTCAAATGATGCCTAATTCCTAGTTTGTAATAACAGTTTTAAGATTCTGATGTGACAGAAAGAATAGAAAACCTTTTAAGATATTGAAATGTCTCTTGTATAAGATTTGCCTCCTTGTTTCTGGTGCCTTTGTTATTGTCTTTACACGAAGAATCACTACAAATGTAGTGACTGCAGATTTGAATGTATTCTTTGGGTTATAAGACTCTCTTTGCAGACTTAACCAATGTTAACAAAATGAATCTCATTTTCAAAAATAAAATGTTTACATGTTTTAAGTGGCTTCCTAGAGTTATCAGTCTTACTAATCACATATTGTAACTTTTTAAAATAGAATACTCTAATTTAGGACACAATAACATGAGTGGATTTTAAAATACAAATGGTTTTCCTTTTTTTGACTTTTTTTTTCCTAGGTCAAGATATACATTGAAAAATCAATTGGTTATTGGAAGAGATTCTTTCACAACTAAGAATTTTGTTTTAAGAACATCCACCCACGTGAAGCCATGTGTTTTGAGTAAGTCAATGATTATTTTTATATAAAAATTTGAAAGATGAAATGCTCTGTATCTTAAATGCTCACCAATTTTTTACTTTTTCTCACAAGATCAAGAATTTCTGCTGAGCAGTATGACTACATTGAATAAGCAAAAATCATAATATTTTACATGCCTTTATCTCTCCTCTCAAAAGACCTTCACTCTTGACATGTTTATTTAATTAGTAGTACTAAATTTCCAGATAACTTTCTTTTGCTTACATACCAGTGGCTAATAATTATTTAGCCATCAATACCTTGCCCCACCAATCTCTGACCAGAGAAATCTCCTCTAAACCCTAGAAAAATATTTAGAGAACATCCCAGCTGATCTTCTATGAAAGAAAGAAAAAAATTATCTTAATGTGATTTTCATTTGTGAGGAAGATGATTTCCCACTGACCTTACATCTTGATATAAAAATGGAGCGCTTCTTATCTTCATTTCAGTATTTATTGGTGGGGAAATTGAAGCCCAGACACACCAAAGAACAGTTAATTTGCCGAAGTTACACTGTAAATTGTGGCAAAGCTAGATTCAGAATCCAAGACAGAGCTCAGATACTAATCCTGGGATGTTTTCCAAAATAATTGTTTTTTCTTCTCTCCTTTTCCATCAAGACCATAAGAGAAATATTCTTATATGTAACAAAATATTAAAACACAATACTCACATAATTACAAAATATTCATATTTTAAAGTTTTCCATGTATGATATGTACATTCTAGATAAATTTTCTCATTACCTACATAAAATTTTGGAAGAGACATAAAATAGCTTAAAAGATAAAAATTATACAAGATAGTAGAATTCATTAATATGACACATAATTCCACCAGTACCAGCCACTGCACACTTTAAAAACAGTCTCTGCTCTGAAGACTAATGTTTTTAAAGTTTCCTGAAAGATTTCAGTGATTTAAAATAGAACAGCAAATGGGCCAGATCTCAGGAGAACAAAATCTCCTTAAAGGAAGCTGTGGTTTGCATTTGGGCTCCAATAGGATTAATTTTCAAAATGGCATTTTTGCTAGTTGTCATAATTAATATTCTTGTTAATGTACTGGGAACTCCGGGGGGCATATACCTGTCCTTAAAAGCAGTTTAAAATACCAAATTTTCTAATTCTTTTGCTCTGATCTACATATGTTTTTTTGAAACTGAGTACTTAGGACAGTTGTACTTCTGTATATGCTGTGAGATGAAACTGGTGTCATAATAAAAATTTTCCATTTTAACAATGATGTATCTGTCTCTATTAAACATCTATGCCCAAACCATTCTAAGTACTATTTATGTCATTGTGGGACACTAGTAGCTTCGGTTTTGTCATCTGCCTTTTGTGTGCCTGTGTTCTCTTTATCATAAGATCTTCTATATACTAGATCATATTCAGTGCAATACTATCCTAATTCAGACTGGCAAAACTTGTCATTATAATGCACAGTTCACATTTCTATTTTTGTTTGACTTTTACTATTAGATTACAACCATCTGTCCAGGGTACAGCATCTGACCATCTGCATCATCATAGAAAAATATTGAAGGTATGTACGTTGCTTTGGAAAATGTTTGGATTTTAAATATGTATCTATTTACTCCTATTAGTACATTGTTCAGAAATATAATAATAAAAATTTTACTCTGGATGCACCAAAAGCATCTATACAGTGTAAGAATAAAACATGCAGTCGTCTGGTCCCCCAAAAGAGAATCTACTGTCTGTGTGCCAGCCAAGGCAACACAGAACAGGACTGTATCATTATTGCACGTATTAAAGCAAGTGTTCACCCTTCATTCAAATCCGGGTAAGTTCAACTGGTAAGAATTGCGGAATCTGGGAACCTAAGACTACTCTATATACAGTGTTTGCTGAACACATGCATTTCTGCTGAAAACAGCAGAGTGCATTCAGCACCTCGTCATGTCATGCACATAGGAACACAGGTGACTGGAAAAGAATAGTGTGATAACTGCACCATAAACAAGCAATTGATACTTTTCCCTCCTTGAGGACAACCTGGGGGAGTTCAAAACCATGTTTCTTGCTCATGTATATGAACAATAATATTGTAGGTCAATTGAGTCAATGACAGAACACAGCCAATATTTGCACCACTAATGAGCAAAGGTGTGGATTGCAACATCAGATTGCCCTGCTGTTTTAGTCGTTCTGACACAGCTTTACACCAATGGTTCTTTTTTGAAGCATGTGGCTAAAGTTAGACTGACCATTTCTGTATGCAGATTATTTTTACCATTCATTTTACCTTTAAAAGCTTAACCAAGCTTGTCTCATACACCGTTAAATAGAAAAATACCCTGAAATTGAATAAATGTCAGAGGTCCAGAAAAAAGTACCATCCTCACCATGGAAGCAACCTAAGTCTCAGTTTCAAGGCTGATTCCTTATACTGTGAGTGCCAGATTTTCTTGTGCCTGTGGTAGGTCGATGTTGGTTGGTAGGTAGCATAGCATGGAGGCATGCTCCCCTGGAAATTTCCATGCTGAGTAATGGAAGTTGTGGGCACAAAGAAGGGGAAATGGAACCCGTGGCACATTATATCTGAGACTCCTGGATTTTAGAGGCACATCTTGTGGGCATGTGAAGAAGCTCTAGTAGAAATTCTAAAATTACCAATTGTTTTATAAATTGCTGTGTTCTGCACTTCTCCAGTCTGATTGCAATAACTTGTCTTTCAGTTCTGGTGGTTTTGTTTGGGGATGCTGGGACGCAGTAAGAAAAGCTCATAAAAATGGTAACGGTAGGTCAAAAAATCTCCTTTGATTTTGTTATCATGTTGTGTATGTTGTTAACATATATGTACAGATGGTCCGATAATGTACAAATTACCGGAGTCTATTTTCAACTTGATGCAAACTTAAACATGCATGCACCAGTTTAAAAGTATGCCTCTTTGATCAACTGCACAAAATATACTTTGGTCAAAAGAAATTTTTCTGGGTTCTTACAAATGAACATGTATTTTATTCTCAATACATACCATTTAAGGGACTAGCTATACACAAGTGGGGTTTTTTTATGTTTGTTTTTTTGTTTTTTTTAGTTGATTATAGGCACTTTCTAAGAAGAGGATTTAGGACTCAGAAGACTCTGAAATTCAGTCTTTAGTATCCCCCTTTCATAAATGGATCTGCCTGAGCCACAGTAATCTAGTGTAGCAATTCAGCAGAAGTTCTACAGTAGAACTGTGTGCAAAAAAGCTTTAGAAAATTGTAACCAGAATAAAATTATAGAAAAGCAGTTATCTGAACTGAGCAACTTAACATCGACTTCTTAGGTTTTTTCCTAACCATGTTTGATGCGTTATCCCTATAAACATTGTTAAGAATCATGTGTGAACGGTTCTGTACCTGTGTTTCACCCTAAGTCACAGATACACTACAAAAACTGTCTATCTGTTTACATTCATTTTTATTTATATCATTATAGTTAAGATTTTGATACGATTACTCAAATGTGTTTTGTTTCTTTGCCAAGAGCCTTTCAACTTCACCTTTCAACAAGTTTTAAAAACACAAATTTAGAACATTCATCACATCTGGAAAACCAGCATCACTAATGTGAATTGTTAAAAGGCCCTTTTACCCTGTGGTGCAGTTTTTCTATAATAATATACACTATATTAATAGTTCCGTATTTATGGGGTTGATAAAATCAGCTAAGATGGCAGCTGTTCTCCAAGACGGAGGGAGTAGGGATTTCCTTACATAAGAGTAAATGATTACTATCTAAGTACAGTGTTAAAAAAGGAGAGGTATAGTTGAGCAAAAATGCAATTCATGCACAAAACTCATAGCAATACTTTCTCAATATCCCACACTGCTATCTGATTTAGGCAACAAAACAGTCATTTAGATGGAGCAAACACTGCCTGTTGGGGAAAATAACCTAACACTAAGTTACAGAAAAATATCCTATGAAAAGAGATTATAAAATGGTACCAACAGTCTAAAAGGTTGAACCCTCCCTTGGCATTAATCTCTAATTTTAACTTAACAGAATAGTGAGAAAATGACAGCTCGATATACTCAGCCTGAGATCAAATTTGTCATGGCAACATTGGCAGGTTGGACCCTGATTCTTCAAATGTTACATTGCCTTGGTTAACAAAAATCATACTTTTTTTTTGTATTAGAATAGAGATTATAAATAAATGTAAAGTGTGCATGCAGTCAACTGCATAATATACAAGCAATATCTATGTTTTAAATAATCTTCTTTGGCAGGCCAGAATCCAGCTGGACATGCAGTATTTACATATCAAAATCCATATTGTGTTCATCATATTGAAAGCAAGTGAAAATATATAGATGTATATACGGTATATACACACATATGTATATAGATGTATATACTGTTTTTGATATATTAACAAATATATATGTGTAGATATATATATTAAAAGTGGATTTCATCTTTGTCAGATTCAGGTGACTCAGGCCTTGAAACACTAAAAATATCCTGACATGGTATCTGGGGAGGTACTTGGAGTGGCATTTGGGATTTGGGAGAAGAGGTCTGGGGCACGCTTTTTTCAGAGAGTATTTTTAAAATTTCTGCCACCTGTTTTTCCAGGGCAGTCATTCTGCAGCTTAGCAGCTGAATGTCCTCTTTGAGTTCATGCTTGACTTCCTGCAGTGTGGTTTGTAAGGCCTGCTCTGGGATGGGATAAAAGGGGTGCTTGGCGTCAGCCTGAATCGGGCTGTGCTCCAGCGGACTTCGGGCCTCTCCAGCCTTATCCAGACGAAGGTCACTTTTTGTAATCCCACTGTCACAAGAATCTGTTTTCCTTAGTGGGTTTTTGGTAACGCTGTTCTCCGAATCGCTGCCCTTGGGGTCCTCTGACAGTAGCCCCATGGACTCGGCTTTTGTGACATTATTCCAGTCTTCCTTTTTCTCCTCATGCGCCCCCATGTTATTCTTGAGTCGCAGCCATCCCCTCCCATTCCCGTTCTTCATCCTGATCGGGCTGTTGACTTTGAGGCATTTGGGGTCAGCACCGCCATTGGGCTTGAGTTCCATGGCCTCACGGTTGTTTTGCTTGAGGGACTCGCTGGTTTTCACGTAAGCCAGAGACGTCTGGATGGGCGTGATCTGCGACACAGTGACCACACTGGTGCCCGTGATGGAGGCTCCATTCTGCAAGGAGCGGCTTTCTACCTGAACCTGGTTCCGCTCGGGGTCGCTCTGGGTGGACCCCTGATTCCGCAGCTCCTTCTGCTGCTTGAACTTCTGGAAGAGCTTTCGGACCGGGTGGTCCACGGGGATGCTGAGGGTGACCTCATTCTTCTGCCTGAGGCGCTCCTCTTCCTCTTTCTTCACGTCACTGATTTTTCGGAAAATGATCTGTGGAGGGGGAGAGATGTTCAGAACGTGATTATAAACATAGCTGGACTGCTAATCATGTGACAGGATGCTGGATAAACTTTGTTTTGCTGAGGAAACCCTCAAACGCAGGGTAAGATCACTTCGGAAGGGAAAAAATACCTCAGTGCCGCTTAATGGACGCAGTATACTGAGAACTCACCGCAAGCACTGACTTAGCTTATGTCATCCTACTCTCTTGCATACAGGAGGGGGAATGTAATGGAGAGAGAGCTGAAGAGAGGTACTTGCTTTCTAGTTTATGTTCTCGTTTAATAGAAAACATATAAATGCATACGTTAGTACATATGTATATGTGTAAGGAAATACATTAAATTTCCTTGCATTGCTATTTCTTGTATGTTTTCCTTTTAGATGCCAATATATTCAGTACCATTTTTAATAACTTCTCCTGCTTAGTGGTTAAATTATGAGTTTCAGGCTATAAAAATACCAAAATGTTAGACGGTTTACTAACATAGCACCTGTGATAGGTGGGGGGAGGGATTACATTTATTTAGGAGAACAGAACTAGGATCTGTAAGTAAAAGTTCCTGAGAGGTAAATACCAGCTCAAAATTACTTCATTTTAAGCTGCTATCTATTTATTAAATAAAGAGCCTTGAAACTGATGAAATTCACACCACTAAAATATCCCAATAGAAGTAAGTGTGTTGTCCATGTAATACTATCATGGGATGGGAGATTGGGCTCTTCAAATTTCAATATTCCTTAAATTTTTTTACTGTTAGTGTTCATTTTTTTCTCTCATCATTATTCGAACCTACTTACAGGTTCTTCTTATCTTTTCTTTTGAAATATTATAAACAATTTCAGTGTAAAGTGTTTCTCCTATTCAGATTTCAATATTAATAGTTTTCTGTGCATATTTCCAGAAGTTTTTTTCATTAAGTTTTTTGCTTCCAGAATTAACATACAATGTTTTGTTCACATAGTGATCAACACACTCCATGTATTACCCAGCGCCCATCTCAACAAGTGTACTCCTTAAGCCCCGTCACCTGTTTCCCAATCCCCCAACTACCTCTCCTCTGGCAACCATGAGTTTGTTCTCTGTAGTTAAGAGTCTGTTTCCTGGTTTCTCTCTCTCTCTCTTTCTTTTCCCTTTGCTCATTTGTTTTGTTTTTTAAATTCCACATTTGAGTGAAATCATATGGTATTTGTCTTCCAGACTCTTTCTATGAAGCCAGCATTACCTTGATTCCCAAACCATGCAAAAACCCCACAAAAAGGAGAATTTCAGACCAAAATCCCTGATGAATATGGATGCCAAGATTCTCAACAAGATCCTAGCTAACAGGATCCAGCAGCACATTAAAAAGATTATCCACCATGACCAGGTGGGATTTATCCATGGGATGCAAGGATGGTTCAACATTCGCAAATCAATCAATGTGAAAGAACAAATCAATGAGAGAAAAACAACATGGTCCTCTCACTTGATGCAGAAAAAGCATCCATTCCTGATTAAAACTCTTCAAAGTATGGGGATAGAGGGAACATTCCTCATCTTCATAAAATCTATGAAAAACCCAAAGCGAATATCATTCTCATGGGAAAAAACTGACAGCCTTCCCTTTGAGATCAGGAACACAACAAGGATGCCCACTCTTGTCACCGTCGTTCAACAAAGTCCTAGCAACAACAATCAGAAAACACAAGGAAATAAAAGGTATTCACATTAGCAAAGAAGAAGTCAAACTTTTCTCTTTGCAGATGACATACTTTAATATAAAAAACCCAAAAACTCTACCCCCAAACTACTAGTACTCATACAGCAATTCAGTAATGTGGCAGGATACAAAATCAGTGCACGGAAATCAGTTGCCTTCTAATGAAACATTAAAAATGAAAATATAGAAAGGGAAATTAGAGAATCAATTCTATTCACTATAGCACCAAGAACTATAAGATACCTTTCTATAATAATATACACTATATTGAAGATAATATTGAAATAAATATTCTAACCAAAGAGGTAAGGAATCTGTACTCGACATCTGTAATGTTGAAGAAGACATTAAAAAGGTGGAAAAGCATTCCATGCTCATGGATCAGAAGAATAAACATTGTTAAAATGTCTATACTGCCCAGAGCAATCTATACTTTCAGTGCTGTTCTGATCAAAATTCCACTGGCATTTTTCAAAGTGCTCGAACAAACAATCCTAAAATTTGTATGGAATCAGAAAAGACCCTGAATCACGAAGGAAATGTTGAAAAAGAAAAAGCTGGGGCATCATGTTATGTTCTATAAAGAACTCCTCAAGCTCAACAGACACAAAACAGATAATCACATCAAAAAATGGGCAGAAGACATGAAAAGACGCTTCTCCAAAGAAGACATACAGATGGCTAACAGAAACATGAAAAAAATGTTCATCATCATTAGCCATCAGGGAAATTCAAATCAAAACCACACTGAGATACCACCTTACACTAGTTAGAATGGCCAAAATTAACAGGACAGGAAACAACAAGTGTTGGAGAGGGTGTGGAGAAAGGGGAACCTCCTACACTGTTGGTGGGAATATAAGCTGGGGCAGCCACTTTGGAAAACACTGTGGAGATTCCTTAAGAAATTAAAAATAGAACTACCCTTTGACCCTGCAATTGCATTACTGAGTATTTACCCCCAAAGATACAGATGTAGTGAAAAGAAGGGCCATCTGTACCCCAGTGGTCACAGCAGCAATGGCCACAATCACCAAACTGTGGAAAGAGCCAAGATGCCCTTCAACAGACAAATAGGTAAAGAAGATATGGACCATATATACAATGGAATATAACTCAGCCATCAGAAAGGATGAATACCCAACTTTTGTATCAACATGGACAGGACTGAAGGAGATTATGCTGAGTGAAATAAATCAAGCAGAGAAAGTCAATTATCATATGGTTTCACTTACTTGTGGAGCATAAGGAGTAACATGGAGGACATTAGGAAAAGGACAGGAAAAGTGAATTGGGGTAAATCAGACGGGGAGATGAAGCATGAGAGACTGTGGACTCTGAGAAACAAACAGGGTTTTGGAGGGGAGAGGGATAGGGGGGTGGGTGAGCCTGGTGGTGGGTATTAAGCAGGGCACATATTGCATGGAACAATGGGTGTGGTGCATGGACAATGAATCTTGAAACACTGAAAAATTAAAATTAAAAAAAAAGATGGTATTTGTCTTTCTCTGACTCAATCAATATGATGCTATTTCACTTAGCATTATATTGTCTAGCTCCATCCATATTGCTGCAAATGGCAACATACTCTTAGTTATAACTGAATAATATTTCATTGTATATGTCTTTATCCATTCATCTATCAGTAGACACTAGGGTTGCTTCCATAATTTAGCATTGAAAATAATGCTAATAATGAGGGTGCATATATCCTTTGAATTAGTTTTTTTTTTCTATTTTGAGGGTAAATTTTAACTATAGAATTAAATACATAGTGCATGGGCTGTTAGATGGGTAACCACAAGTAAGTATGCATAAATTCATTTAAAATGTCTTTTGAACACCAAAGGCAAAATGCTGTAATACAAATTCAAAATATAGAGAAGAATCAAGCCAGATGGTTCATCATCCAATTGATAGGAGTTTCTAGCTTTTTCTACATAGGACTCAGTACCTTCTGATGATATAATTTACTTCTAAAAAAAACATAAAAATAAAACATCTTTTGAAAATAATACTGGGCAGGTTATAACTCCATCAAGAGAAGTAAAACTCTTCACCATGTAAGAAATTACCACTCGTATTATCAAGGTTAGAAGTGAATTTAATGAATGTGAGATTTTTTTTATCAGTCTCCTTCTGAAGAACAAAATGACTACAGGTGGGCTAGCAGGAAAATTCAGAAGGGAGGTATATTACAGTGCTCTTAGAATCAGACAATTTTCTGAGGCTGGCAAAATTACTTCATCACCCTCTCTCATTAATTTATTGGTTACATTGGAGATATATGGCAAGTACATAGCATATAAGAGACACTCAAAATATGTTGGTTCTCCCCATTGAACTCTCATAAAACACTTTCTGTTTGAAACCATTTCCATCACCTCTTGAGGATTCAATAGCTTCCAGAGTAACATATGAACATCAGTTTATACTAGAAACCAATGCTAGTGATGGTCACTTAACAGAAAAGTCTGGGAGATAGCAATCCTCTAAGAGCACACTTTCTAAATTGAGACTGATGCACTAAACACAGCTTATCGAGTGGTAATGATATGTATTTTAAAATAAATATTCTCTAAATTCAATAACTGTCCGTAAAGACCAGCATATTTTTCCCTCTCTAGTGGCACATGAAATTGGATCTTTTTTTTTTTTTTGTAAGGATTTTACTTATCTATTTGACAGAGAGAGCAGGCACAAGCAGGGGGAGTAGGAGGGTGAGAAGCAGGCTCCCCACGAAGCAGGGAGCCCTACACGGGGCTCTATCCCAGGACCCTGGGATCATAACTTGAGCTGAAGGTAGATGCTTAACTGACTGAGCCACCCAGGCACCCCAAAACTGGATCTTTTAAATGATGTAATACTTATCTGAAAGTCTGACATCAAAGTTCCACCATAATTTTTCAAACGGTTGACATGTTTCTCATGCTTCCTAAGTAAACAGAGCTTATGCTGAGCCTTCACAATATTAGATCCAAACATGGACACAGATACCATATTCCTTTTCCATCCCTCTTCATTGAAAAGGTACTCAATTTGGTTTTAGAAACTGACATGAGGGGACAAATGACTGGCCACATCCTCCTTCCCACTCAACTCTGACCTTTTTTGTTTTTTTAAAGGTAGCTCCTTAGCCTTGGATAGATACAGCCTTAGTGTGATGTAGTAACTGAGAGTTGCCTTTACATTTACGATAAAAGGATCTTTACATTTACGATAAAAGGATCTGTTTTACGATAAAATGCTACTGGTATATAATAGACAAAAATACTACTATCTCTGTAGTATTCATGTGTACTGCTGTGTGAAGTTCACAGTTTTTAGAAATTATATTGAAATATTTGGTGTCCCTGGAACTGAATATTTGTTGGCATCTTAGTCAAGAGTTTTATGCTTTAAAATTTCAATATAATGGCTAATGACTGCTTATAATTATTGTGTGCTTAGCAAGTTTAGAATGTTTAGTGATTTAAGCCCACGTAAAACAGCAATAAAAGAAACCTTCTGCAGTCTCCCTGGCCACCATCTGGCCCCTCCCCACAAACCAAGAGCAAACGAAGGTGTCTGGACTGCTACTATTAAGCTGAGAACAGAGACCCCAAACACCAAACTGCCTAGTACAAAGGAGTCCTGTCCCAGAACCAGGGGGCCAGTCTGCATCAGGGGACAAATGAGATAGAACTGGGATGGCGTATTTGGCCACTATGAAGATAAAAAAGAAATTGCGAAAGAAAAGAGATTTGGGATATCAGAATCCCAAGCGCTGCACATTGTTCCTTTCTCTCCATCTCCCCACTCCAGGGGGATAGGCGATGAGGTGGAGCTAGACTTAGCCCCTGGAGCTTGAGGGGTACTTACACACATTCAGACAGGCCCTGACTTCTCATCTGGAGTTTGCAGAGAACAGGACCCAGGAGTTTACTCTCCAGAGCCAACAAAGCCTGCTAAAAAAAACCATAAACCCTCTTTTATGAGAAGGGGAAAGGTTCACCTCCTCGTGTCTACCCATACTTCTTGTGTGCCTGGAGGGGCATGGTTAGGATCCCCAATGTGCCCAGGAACTACAGAAGGTGGACAATTGTGATTTCAGCTCCCTAGAAGCCAGATGAGGCAAAGGTACTTCAAGAAGGGGGAGAAGTCACTACACTCTGTAGGACCCCTGCTGCCAGGGCCTTTCAGACCAATAAATATGCACACAGTAAATCAGCCCAGTAGCTGGTGCAGCTAGCTCAAAGGCCAACGCTCTGAGGAGTTACCACAAGCCCTCCAGGTCTCACAGACAAGCCCTGGGTGTGAAGCGGACCCCCGTCCCCTTAGTAGTTGGCCCATAGGCAATCAGGAGCCCAGTGAAAGCAGAATCAGGTACAGAGGGAGGGCTGGAAAGAGAGGGTCATGAGGAAATTTCCTACCCAAGCTACAGAATTTGACCTGGAGCCCAACTGAAAACAATAATACTTGGCTTTGGCCAACTATTTACCATAAGCAAGCTTTTTTTTTTTTTTTATTTGACAGACAGATCACAGGTAGGCAGAGAGGCAGGCAGAGAGAGAGAGGAGGAAGCAGGCTCCCTACTGAGCAGAGAGCCCGATGCGGGACTCGATCGCAGGACCCTGAGATCATGACCTGAGCCGAAGGCAGAGGCTTTAACCCACTGAGCCACCCAGGCGCCCCCATAACCAGGCTTTTAAGCCAGAGGCAACTTTATAAAAATCACTGGGTTAGATAGAATTTACTGAATGAGGTGAAATTTATTCTTTCTTTTGGCTGTAGACTGTAAAGTATGACTTATTAAAAAATAGTTACTAAAAGTTTGCATATATAGCAAAGGGCTACTTCCACACGTGTATTACCTCCTTTAACTGTCATTGATATAGGTCCTATTATTCTCAAGTTCCGAAGAGCAAACTGAGGCATGGAGAGTTGATTTGGTGGGTTGCCTCAGGTCACCCAAGGAGTCAGTGGCTGGGATAAATCCAAGAAGTCCAGTTGCAAGCAGTACAACCATTACACTCTACTGCAGCTCTGACACTTCTTCCTGGGCCCCACAAAGATACGGGTAGTTGCGTTGGTAAAGTAGGGAATGATACAGCAGTTTCACACCCAGCAGATTACCCTTCACAGAACATTTGCCATGGAGAACCATCCCTGAAAGCAGTGAGTTAAGGGCCTCAGCTCTGTGCTTGCTGGGGAGGGTGTTAGGAGAGGCAATTTCTAAGCTGTCCTATTCTCAAAGGCAAAGCCTTTAAAATACATGCTGCATTTTGTAGCATCTTGCTCTCTTCAAGGCAGCTCTTGTGTTTTCTTTTAACTTGCTTCTACTTATATTAAATACCCTGGCTTTACCAAAAACGGGGCAGGGTGGGTCAGTCTTCCCTGGACTCTAATACCATTCTTGATCCTACTACTACATAATGCATTTGTTCATGGGGGCAGAGATTTTTGTCTCTTTTACTACATGCTATATCTTTAGTCTCTCCAACAGTGTTACACTGAAAGTCCTCAATAAGTAAATGTTATTCACCAATAAAATCCTCATACATTCAGCAAAGTATGTTTGTGATAGTTCTATGAATAGAAAATACTACAAATGGGAAGATTTTCTGCTTTTTAAACATTATTTTTCAGTTTTTAAACAATGAGTCAATGGTATCTATAATCTTGTAATTGATCATGAATGTCTACTCTTATTTCCTCACTTGGAGACAAACACATCATCATCTACCTCCTGGAATCCTCAGCACCTAGCCCACTGCTGGGCACAAGTAGATATTAACAAATGCTATCTCAATATAATCACATTCAAACCTTTGACCCACAAATCAATCACTGAAGAACTTGAAGGAGAACCTATCTTTGATTCCATTGTAAGGATACAATAACGTCTAAGAACTTATTTTCCAACTGGTGACAATGCCACACTTTTTTCAGGCACTGAATAATATATATTTTTTAATTTATTTATTTTTTCAGCGTAACAGTATTCATTGTTTTTGCACAACACCCAGTGCTCCATGCAAAATGTGCCCTCCCTATTACCCACCACCTGTTCCCCCAACCTCCCACCCCTGACCCTTCAAAACCCTCAGGTTGTTTTTCAGAGTCCATAGTCTCTTATGGTTCGCCTCCCCTTCCAATTTTTTTTTTTTGTAAACATATAATGTATTTTTATCCCCAGGGGTACAGGTCTGTGAATCGCCAGGTTTACACACTTCACAGCACTCACCATAGCACATACCCTCCCCAATGTCCATAACCCCCTCCCCCTCTCCCAACCCCACCTCCCCCCAGCAACCCCCAGTTTGTTTTGTGAGATTAAGAGTCATTTATGCTTTGTCTCCCTCCCAATCCCATCTTGTTTCATTTATTCTTCTCCTATCCCCCTAAACCCCCATGTTGCATCTCCATGTCCTCATATCAGGGAGATCATATGATAGTTGT
The DNA here is from genome assembly GCF_922984935.1 of Meles meles. NCBI lineage: Eukaryota > Metazoa > Chordata > Mammalia > Carnivora > Mustelidae > Meles > Meles meles. The sequence goes on from NC_060071.1 coordinate 113,746,542, forward strand.
CTTTCTCCGATTGACTTATTTCACTAAGCATGATACCCTCTAGTTCCATCCACGTCGTCGCAAATGGCAAGATTTCATTTCTTTTGATGGCTGCATAGTATTCCATTGTGTATATATACCACTTCTTCTTTATCCATTCACCTGTTGATGGACATCTAGGTTCTTTCCATAGTTTGGCTATTGTAGACATTGCTGCTATAAACATTCGGGTACACGTGCCCTTTCGGATCACTACGTTTGTATCTTTAGGGTAAATACCCAGTAGTGCAATTGCTGGGTCATAGGGTAGTTCTATTTTCAGCATTTTGAGGAACCTCCATGCTGTTTTCCAGAGTGGTTGTACCAGCTTGCATTCCCACCAACAGTGTAGGTGGGTTCCCTTTTCTCCACATCCTCGCCAGCATCTGTCATTTCCTGACTTGTTAATTTTAGCCATTCTGACTGGTGTGAGGTGATATCTCATTGTCCAGGCACTGAAAATTTTTAAAAAATGAAGAGATGAGGGGCGCCTGGGTGGCTCAGTCATTAAGCCTCTGCCTTTGGCTCGGGTCATGATCCCAGGGTCCTGGGACTGAGCCCCGCATCAGGCTCCCTGCTAGGTGGGAGGCCTGCTTCTCCCTCTCCTACTCGCCCTGCTTGTGTTCCCTCTCTCACTGTGTCTCTGTCAAATAAATAAATAAAAATCTTTATTTAAAAAAAAAAAAGAGAGATGATTTTATCATGATTACAAGGTTTAAAGACTAATTATCCACAGAGGTACCACCACAAGTTGAACCATGTCATATCTGTAAAGTATGATAGCTTTTTATTCTGTCTTAAATTATAAAGAATGCATTAAAGACAAATAACACAAAGCGGCAGGGGTGCCCAATGGAAATAACTCACTGTTTTTCAAAAGCATTAAATGTAATAGGCCCTTTCTATAAGTTGTCATAATTTTAAAGATAACTTTATGACCCTAAACTCCAAATTTAAATAACAATGCATTTTTATTACTAAGGAGACTACATTTCATCATAAAAAAATAGCATGCTAATTATTCCACATTACGATTACAAGCATGAGCATTCTCAAATATATTTTGCTGATCCTTCCTTCTAAGAAGTGCTTTTTACCTTTAACTTTTTAATTATGTATATAATAAAACGGTTCAACTTAATAAAAGAAGAGAAAGTTGGATCAATTTTATTTAGGTAAGCCCTTTAAAAAGAGCATGTTTTAATTTAAATTTTTTAAAAATTTTACCTACTAGTGTTTGGCAATTGAAAGATCTACAAACAATAAGCATTTTCGTAATTCAGCTGATTTTCTCTGTGGGCAATGTGTCATACATAAAGGAAAACATTTCCTGCTAAATGAATACATAAGTTATATAGATTAATTTTACCCAATTATTACATAGAAATGATAATTTTCTCTAGAAAAAAATTTTAATTTCCCCAAAGAAATCATTTTAGAAAATATGAAAGAGCTTAGTATTCATCTAACACATGAATTAAACAATGTAAAAGAAAAATATGTATATCCATGATTCCCAACATGGTATTAAATCAACTTCTAAAAATCTAATATTTGGGGTTTTTTTCCTCAGCATTAATAACCTAGAACCTTTGCACTTGATGTACTCTCTATCTATCTTTTGTCCAATGGCAAATCAAATTGCTGATGAATACCACAAAAATTAAGGACAAAATAAAAAAAAGAAAAATCACAAATCAGACTATGACTCCAGCCACACATTTATTGGTAGAATGAACAATATCCTGTTCTGTTTCTATCAGCAAAGAGGTTTATTTCATTTAAGCTTTTCTTCTCTGTGCTTCATTATGTTCTGTGGAACCCATGCTGGAAGGTTTAATTTATTTAAATGATAAAAGCTTCTTAAACTTAATGGGGAACATGGCCAACTGAGCTTTCCATTTCAAAAGTAGGACATTTGATCATAAAAGCGATATCAAAATTGAATAATTTGAATGTGTACTGAACTTTGAAATCCAATAAAGGCAAGGAAAAAAAGGGTTAGAATCATTTGTTTAATGACACGGATTTAGTGTTATATAATTTGAAGGAAGATACAGGAGTTTCCCCTCAAATGGCCCATCACTTTCCAGATCTGTGACTCTAGGGAATTGAGTAGGAATTTATAGCCATACGTGATCAGGCAGAAGCTTGTTCATCTGACTTTTATGGGATCTAGTTGGTTTTGTTCTTTTTACTGTTTCTGTAAACTTAAGTCACTAATTCTACCCCTAGTTCTTTCAATCCATTCCAAGCTAAACTAACACAACAAAGCAGGATGTATTAGTCACTATCATGTAAATAACAGAGGCTATAAGCTCATCTTAATGAAGGCCACAGTGAGGGGGCTGAGGCAGATGGTCATTCAATAAATTTAGACGTGTGAAGGAAAGGTAACAATGAAACATCGCACTCTATTTTGAAATCTGGCTGCCCTGCTTTACTTCAGCCACTCATAAATCCATAAGCTCTTCAAGAACAAGGAATGTGTTACAGATCTGGTTCAGCCTCTTAGGTCCTAAATAAATTTTGAGGAATTAACTAATTAATAATTGTTAAAAAAAAAAAAAGGGAAACGAAGATGAGTAGAGAGGAAAAATAAAGGAAAGAAGGGAGGGAGGGGAAAGGTAAAAAAGGATTATCTTTTGATTTTGTAAATGTGTCAGGTAATGCCTGATGTGGATAGGAGTGGTTGGTAAGATGCAAATGCAAAACATCCTGAAATTACTAATACTATTCTTGAATTTACTAATGAAATCTTCTAGGCCCCATTTTTCCTTACCATATGAAAGGGTGTGATACGCAACTAATGAGTCGTTGAACACTACCTCAAAAACTAATGATGTACTTATATGCTGGCTAACTGAACATAATAAATAAACAAATAAATAAATAATGCAAACTTTAAAAAAAGATCATTAATCTCAATTTTCCAGTTTATCATAAATACAAAAATGTATTTTTCATAAATAACAAAACATATAGTGTAAACTCCATTACTGGTGTTAGCATAACTCTTAATAGTTACACAGTATTTATGTTTCTATTACTAAAGGTGTTTTCCATTTAAGAAAAATAATGAAAGAAAGAAAAAGTCTTCAAAACCAAGTAAATGGCTATTCCAAGGTAAAGCTGACAAGATTTAGATTCATTGTCTCAACTATGGAATCCACGAATTGCCCTCCCTGCCTCAATTTCTAGTCTCACTTCCCCTCATTCCATTTTTTGCTATTGTGTATCAAATATCATAGTATTGCAGAACACCCCCCAAAAAAATCAGAAAATAAAAGTAAAGCTCAAAAAAAAAATAAAATAAAATAAAAGTAAAGCTCTTTAATAAGTCAGCAAGTCTACTATGGCTCAGTTCAGCCTGCCCGTCCAACCTATTTCCTTCACTCCGCATTTGATCTTCATGTTCCTGTCATACTCAACCACTTTGAGAATCTATCTGTGATAATGCAAATAGTGTTCTCTCTCCTCCCCTTCGCATGCTGGGGAACTCCTACTTATCCTTTAACACTCAGCTCAGCTGTGCACTCGTTTATGAGGCGTGACCACCTACATAACTTGTAGGACCCCAATACAACATAAAAATTCGGAGCATCTAACATTATCCTTAATAGTAAAATACTGAGGGGCACCTGGGTGGCTCAGTGGGTTAAGCCTCTGCCTTCAGCTCAGGTCATGATCTCAGGGTCCTGGAATCGAGCCCCGCATCGGGTTCTCTGCTCGGCAGGGAACCTGCTTCTCTCTCTCTCTCTGCCTGCCTCTCTGCCTACTGGTGATCTCTCTATCAAATAAATAATAAATAAAATCTTCAAAGAAATAGTAAAATACTGAAAGCTCTCTCCTAAAATGGGGAAAGAGGTAACTATGCCCCATCTTGCCACTTCTATTCAACATTGTAGTTGAAGGTTCCAGCTAGAGAAATTGTCAAGGAAATTAAATAAAAGACACTCAGAATGAAAAAATATAGAAATTCCTGAGAAATACACACACACACACACAGAGCTATTATAGCTAATGAAGGAGTTTAGCAGGATGCATGACACGAAATCAATATAAAATTAGTTGTATTTCAGGTGCCTGGGTGGCTCACTCAGTTAAGTGTCTGCGATGAGCTCTCTATTCAGCAGAGACCCTGCTTCTCCCTCTGCCTGCCACTCTCCCTGCCTGTGCTCTCTCTCGCTCGCTCTAACAAATAAACAAATAAAATTTATTTAAAAATTAGTTATATTTCTATATACTAGCTAGGAACCATCTGAAAATGAAACTAAGAAAACAATTTCATTGACAATGGCATCAAAGAGAATAAAATACTTAGGAAAAAAATTAACAAAAGTACAGGACTTAGACACAAAAGTTACAAAATAATGCTGAAATAAATTAAAGATTAAAATAAATAGAAAGACATTTTATGTTTATAGATTGGAAAACCTAATATTGTTAACATGACAATATTCCTGAAATTGACCTGCAGCTTCAATTCAATTCCTATCAAAGTTCTAACTGCTAGCTTTTCAGAAATTGACAACTGATCCTAAACTTTGAATGGAATGCAAGGGTCCCAGAATAGCCAAAACAATACCAAAAAAATAAGAATGTAATTGGAGGACTCATACTTCTCAGTTTTAAATTTCACTATAAAGCTACCATAATCAACACAGTGAGATATGTCATAAGAACAGATATACATCAATGCAACAGAAGTAAGTGTCCAAAATTAAAACCATGCATCTATGCTCAACTGGTTTTTGACAAGGATATCAAGGCAATTCAATGAGGAAAGATTAATCTTTTCAACAAATGGTGCACAAACATAAAATGAATACGGATACCAGCTTCACACCATATATAAAATTTAATTCAAAATGGATCGAAGGCCTAAATGGAAGAAGTAAAGCTATGAAATTATTAGAAGGAGACAAAGACATAAATTTGTGTGGCCTTGAATTAGGGGAGGGTTTCTTAGACACCTAAACCTTAAGCCACCAAAAATAATTAAATAAACAAACTGGACTTCATCAAAATTCAAAACTCTTTTGCTTCAAAGAGAAAGTAAACTGACAACCCACAAAATGGGAGAAAGTATTTGCAAATCATGTATTTGATATGGGTGTAATATCTAGAATATATAAAGAACTATTATGACTCAACAAGAGACAAAAAGAAAATAAAAAAATAAAGGATTTGAATAGACATTTCTTCAAAAAAGTTATACAGATGGCTAATAGGCACATGAAAAGATAGTCAATATCATTAGTCATTAGGGAAATGCAAAACCAAATGAAATATACTTCCCATCCTCTAGGATGGCTATAATTGGAAAAATAATGTGTTATCAGTAATAGAAAAATAACAGGTGTTGGGAGGATGTAGAGAAACTGGACACCCCCCCTCCCATGCATTGCTGGAAGGAATATAAAATGTGGCAAACAGCTCTGCAGTTTTGCAAAAAGTTAAACAGAGTAACAGTGTGACCCACCAATCCCAATCCTGGAAAGGTATCCAAGAAACATAATAAAAACATACAGTCACACAAACACAAGTATCCCAGTGTTCATAGCAGCATTATTCATGATAGCCAAAAAGTAGAAACAACCCAAATATCCAGCACAGGTGAACTGGCAACCAAAATGGGGTCTATATGGGAAAAAAAGGAAATTACCGAGCCAGAAAAAGGGTGGGAGCACTAATACACGCTACAGAACGGACGGACCTTGAAAACATACTAAGTGAAAGGAACCCAACACGAAAAGTCAAATAGGTTTGATTTCACTTATCTGAAATCTCCAGAAGAGGCAAATTTAGTCAGAGAATATCATCTATGGCCAGGGGGAAAGTGGGAAATGGGGAACGACTACCCATGGGTATGCCGTTTCCTTCTGGGGCAAGAGAAGTTCCTGAAATTAGATACTGGTGATGGTGGCACAACTTCGTGAACATTCTGAAAAGGAAGGAATTGCATACTTTGTGGTGAATTGTATGGTGTGTGAATTATGCCACAATTAAAAGGATGCACACCTCCTTGTTCAAAATTATTAGGAATATCCAGATAACAACAGCAGAGCATTAAACCAAGAACAGGGTTCTTCTAAGTGCAAAGGCCCATATGGCACAGGTAGAGCATCCGGGAAGCTCGCCCACTGGGAGGCTTTCACTTAACTGCCTCAGGAAGGACTGGGTCCATCCTACTCTATGCCCTGACAGCACTTCCTTTGTCACACTCATTAACGGTGGCACGTGGCAGCAAACAAGGTCTTCATTTGCATTATGAGTGTTTGTCAAACGCCCACCATGTTCCAGGCTGTGTTTTGGAGTTAGGTGTACGTCAGTGAACAGAACAAAACTCCTTAAATGTTCTAGAAAATGTCAGATGGTGACAATATCAGATGGGCTACAAAAAATAAATAAATAAATAAATAAAGAGTCGTTGGGTCTCTGAGGAAGAGAATCTGTGAGCCGAGGTAGTGATGAAATGAAGTGGGCCATGCAGATAGCCATGGGGAGAGGGGGCCCCAAGGTAAGAGAGTGCTCTGCACGGCCAAGGGGCAATAAGGAGGACAAAGCGGGCAGCACTGGGTAAAGGATGAGGCCAGGGACTTGGATCTGACGGAAGCCTGGGAGAGGGTGTGTCTGATCTCTCTTCTACTTTGAGATGACCACTCAGGGAAAATAAACTGGGAAGAGGGGAGGAGAGAAGGACGCTACCAATTAGAAGGCTCTTGGAGTCATCCAGGTGAGATGTCAGGATGACTTAGAACCAGGAGGCAGAAATGGGTGTAGTGAGAGGTGGTCAGATTCTGGATTTCTTTTGCCAGTGAAACAGACAGATTTGCAGATAAATGGATGAACAATTTGAGAGAAAAAGAGAAAAATTTTTAAAAGCCTCTCTTTCGTCTAAGCCCAAGGATAAGCCCAAGGTAATGCCATTTCCCGAGGTAGGGAAGCCTGGAATGGAGTGGCCTATAAACTAGAAAGGCAAGTTATCCACCTGTCCCCCAAGTCCCCCCCCAAATATCACACACACATACACACTTACATAATAGACAAGCGTGGAACAGGAACAGGCTGGCTGACCAAACACTCCTATTCAAAGGGGACAAGGAAAATGGCTTAAAGACTCCCCCGTTACTGGTTCACAGCGGTGATGGAGTCTGCCTGGCAGGCACTAGGAGGCCCCTCTGCCCCAGCAGTGGGGTAAATTCCTTTATTAGTCTCTTAGCCTGCTGTATGGGACAAACTATGCGGGATAAGCTCTCCCATCCCGTGTTCTCTGTGGCTTCCAATTCCAACTTCTTGGAAGTGGTTCTGGGTCCATATTCCATAGTCAGACCTGAGATAGGGATTGGAAAGTTTGTCCCATTTCAAGATTGAAGAACTTCCTTAGCTGCTTCCTGCCTGTGAAAATTTGGGGGCCTAAGATGTGGTTTCAGGTTCACATAGTAAAGGGATTTTTTAAGACCAAGCTTGTGGTTTCTCTGGCAATATACGTCTTTGAAAAAATTTAATAAGTTTCTGACATGTTTACAGTCAATTCCTTGTGCTTGTAGTCTCATAAAAAGTTCTTTCTTGTGTATAATTCTCAAGCCTGATTTAATGGTTTGCTTTCTTGGGCCTGTGTCTCTCTCTTTCTCTCCCCGGACTCTGACTCCCCTCCCGCTCCTGCTCCCCCTGCCCCCACCATAATGGCTGCTACACTGAAAGCATCAGGCTTTGTGAGAGGTCATATCCATTATCTGATCTTTGCTACAAAAATAGAGTCTTAATGGACTTCTTCGTACAATGATTTTCGAATCTTATTTCTACTTTTTCCCATTCTCGATTCCTTTCCTTGGCTTATAAACCAGCCAACTCTGGTCTGGGATCACCTCTTCCTTCTCATGTCTTGCTAAAAGTAACCAATCACAACCCCCACTCACTACTAATGTTTAGAAATCAAATGCAAAAATGAACACATAAATAAAAATACTAGAATTGGTTTTCCTAAACAAAAGCTGCAGAAATTCCGAAAGAGCGACGACATTGAAAGGTGATCACAAGCAGCAGTTTTACCAAATGTTGTCACAGCTAAATATGTGTCTTCCCCTTTCCAAGTCTCAGAGATCAGTTTCCTCACCTATTCCGCCCCTGCTATGTCAGTGCCACATATTTTGAAATAAGCAGGGGCTGAGCCCCCACTATTGGTACCAATTTAAACTAATGGCCAAGTGGCATTGCAGCTACATCTACTTGTCAGCATTTGAAAATTCAGAAGAATTCTCAGAAGAAAAAAAATCGTTTTATTTCTAAGGTCTTACCACAGAATTTTTAGCACACTAAAGTTCAAAGGAACAAAACTGATAAAGAAAAACAATCATCATTATGCTTTGCTGGGAATGTAAGAACACACCCCTCCGTGTTGCCTGATTCTTTTTTTGAGACTTTATTTATTTATTTGAGAGAGAGCGTAAGCAGCGAGGAGGGGCAGAGGGAGATGTAGAAGCAGACTCTCTGCTGGGTAGGAGCAGGACATGGGGCTTGACCCCAGGACCATGAGATCATGACCTAAGCCAAAGTCAGACATTTAACTGACCTTGCCACCTAGGCACCCCTGTATTGCCCGAGTCTTAAATGAACCATTAGACAACACTGTCTTTGAGAATATAATTATTCTGATCACAGAAGTGACTGTTTCTACATATTTTCATTTTGGAATCTTTGCAATAAAAATACCAGGATTAGGGGGGAACCTGGGTGGCTCAGTGGGTTAAAGCCTCTGCCTTCGGCTTGGGTCATGGTCCCAGGGACCTGGTATCGAGCCCCACATTGGGCTCTCTGCTCAGCGGGGAGCCTGCTTCCTCCTCTCTCTCTCTGCCTGCCTCTCTGCTTACTTATGATCTCTGTCTGTCAAATAAATAAATAAAAAATCTTTAAAAAATTTTTTTAAAAATACCATGATTAGAAGAATTGTACTAAGTATTTTTCACGGATTATGTGCTTATTTAATTTTCACAGTAATCCATTTTTAAGATGAAAAAAAAAAAAACAAAGAGGGCACATACCTCAATATTATCAAAGCCATCTATGAAAAATCCACTGCAAATCTCATTCTCAATGGAGAAAGAGAGATAGCTTTTCCGCTAAGGTCAGGAACACGGCAGGGATGTCCATTATCACCACTGCTATTCAACATAGTACTAGAAGTCCTAGCCTCAGCAATCAGACAACAAAAAGAAATTAAAGGCATCCAAATCGGCAAAGAAGAAGTCAAACTATCACTCTTCGCAGATGATATGATACTATATGTGGAAAACCCCAAAGACTTCACTCTAAAACTGCTAGAACTTGTCCAGGAATTCAGTAAAGTGTCAGGATATAAAATCAATGCACAGAAATCAGTTGCTTTTCTCTACACCAACAACAAGACAGAAGAAAGAGAAATTAAGGAGTCAATCCCATTTACAACTGCACCCAAAACTATAAGATACCTAGGAATAAACCTAACCAAAGAGGCTAAGAATCTATATGCAGAAAACTATAAAGTACTCATGAAAGAAATTGAGGAAGACACAAAGAAATGGAAAAATGTTCCATGCTCCTGGATTGGAAGAATAAATATTGTGAAAATGTCTATGCTACCTAAAGCAATCTACACATTTAATGCAATCCCTATCAAAATACCATCCATTTTTTTTTCAAAGAAATGGAACAGATAATCCTAAAATTTATATGGAACCAGAAAAGACCTTGAATAGCCAAAGGAATATTGAAAAAGAAAGCCAAAGTGGGTGGCATCACAATTCCAGACTTCAAGCTCTATTACAAAGCTGTCATCATCAAGACAGCATGGTACTGGCACAAAAACAGACACATAGATCAATGGAACAGAATAGAGAGCCCAGAAATCGACCCTCACCTCTATGGTCAACTAATCTTCGACAAAGCAGGAAAGAATGTCCAATGGAAAAAAGACAGCCTCTTCAATAAATGGTGCTGGGAAAATTGGACAGCCACATGCAGAAAAATGAAATTGTACCACTTCCTTACACCACACATGAAAATAGACTCAAAATGGATGAAGGACCTCAATGTGAGAAAGGAATCCATCAAAATCCTTGAGGAGAACACAGGCAGCAACCTCTTCGACGGCAACATCTTCCTAGGAACATCGGCAAAGGCAAGGGAAGCAAGGGCAAAAATGAACTATTGGGATTTCATCCAGATCAAAAGCTTTTGCACAGCAAAGGAAACAGCTAACAAAACCAAAAGACAACTGACAGAATGGGAGAAGATATTTGCAAACGACATATCAGATAAAGGGCTAGTGTCCAAAATCTATAAGGAACATAGCAAACTCAACACCCAAAGAACAAACAATCCAATCAAGAAATGGGCAGAGGACATGAACAGACATTTCTGCAAAGAAGACATCCAGATTGCCAACAGACACATGAAAAAGTGCTCCACGTCACTTGGCATCAGGGAAATACAAATCAAAACCACAATGAGATATCACCTCACACCAGTCAGAATGGCTAAAATTCACAAGTCAGGAAATGACAGATGCTGGCGAGGATGCGGAGAAAGGGGAACCCACCTACACTGTTGGTGGGAATGCAAGCTGGTGCAACCACTCTGGAAAACAGCATGGAGGTTCCTCAAAGTGCTGAAAATAGAACTACCCTATGACCCAGCAATTGCACTACTGGGTATTTACCCTAAAGATACAAACGTAGTGATCCGAAGGGGCACGTGCACCCGAATGTTTATAGCAGCAATGTCTACAATAGCCAAACTATGGAAAGAACCTAGATGTCCATCAACAGATGACTGGATAAAGAAGAAGTGGTATATATACACAATGGAATACTATGCAGCCATCAAAAGAAATGAAATCTTGCCATTTGCGATGACGTGGATGGAACTAGAGGGTATCATGCTTAGTGAAATAAGTCAATCGGAGAAAGACAACTATCATATGATCTCCCTGATATGAGGACATGGAGATGCAACATGGGGGGTTAGGGGGATAGGAGAAGAATAAATGAAACAAGATGGGATTGGGAGGGAGACAAACCATAAATGACTCTTAATCTCACAAAACAAACTGGGGGTTGCTGGGGGGAGGTGGGGTTGGGAGAGGGGGAGGGGGTTATGGACATTGGGGAGGGTATGTGCTATGGTGAGTGCTGTGAAGTGTGTAAACCTGGTGATTCACAGACCTGTACCCCTGGGGATAAAAATACATTATATGTTTATTAAAAAAAAAAAAAGGATGAATATCCAACTTTTGTAGCAACATGAATGGGACTGGAAGTGATTATGCTGAGTGAAATAAGTCAAGCAGAGAGAGTCAAGTATCATATGGTTTCACTTATTTGTGGAGCATAACAAATGACATAGAGGACATTCGGAGATGGAGAGGAGAAGGAAGTTGAGGGAAATTGGAAGGGGAGGCGAACCATAAGAGACTATGGACTCTGAAAAACAACCTGAGGGTTTTGAAGGGGCGGGGGTGGGAGGTTGGGGGAACCAGGTGGTGGGTAATAGGGAGGGCACTTATTGCATGGAGCACTGGGTGTTGTGCAAAAACAATGAATACTGTTATGCTGAAAAAATAAATTAATTAAAAAAGAAAAGAAAAGAAAAAAAAAACAAAAACAAAAACTGAGGCTTAGAGAGATTTAAAGACCTTCCCAAGTCTATGTAGCTAATGAGTGACAAAGCAGGGTTTCCAGCCCAAGTCCAATGAACTCAAAGAGTAGGCTACACTACTTGAGAATTCCTAATCTAAATTTAAGAGAGATGCAAAGGGTCTAAAGGATCAAGGCCTGGGGAGAAAGCAATCATATGATAAAGGAGGTTGAATCACTTTCAGGATGGCAGAGGACCAAAGACGGGACTCTGAGTTGGCAGCTGACCACACAGAAGGGGATGTATCCATATGAATGTGGAATGAGAGTCTTTGGTATGTAAGTAGAAAAGAACATTAGTTAACATTTGGCAAATGCGATACATTTTACAATGCACTTCAGCTTACGTTAACGAATTTCTCCCTGAAACTTTATAAATCAAGCAGGACAATTATTATTATCCCTATTCAACAGATGAGGGTCAGAGCAGTTACGGGACTTGCCTAAGCTCACTTAGCTAGTAAATAGCGAAGCTGGGACTGAAATCTATTTCTTAATGCCAACTCCAGTGTTCGCTCCACTACTAGGCGCTGACATTCCCGATGCTGTGTATAATTTTGTTTATAGTTTATAATGCACTCCCAACTGTATTACCCTTCTAGATCTCATTTGATACTCTTCCTTTGTCCCCAGGAACACATCTAACATGTACCTTTAGCTTTTGCCTTGTAAGATAATTGCTGTGCCTCAGAGGGAGCAATTACTGTAGGGCAGTTACTTGCAATACCTTCAAAGATATTTGTTCATAATGAAAGGAAATTTCTACAGCTTTTGTTTAGGAAAACCAATTCTAGCACATTTACTTAAGTATGTGTTCATTTTTGCATTTGATTTCTAAAACAACGCAGCTTTTACTTAATATCACACACACAAATTCTTCACTGTTGGGAAATATAGACTAGGTAAATAGTTTTCTCTATTGGAGTATTATCTTCCAGAAATATTTAGAAGTGTTTATCTAGTCTAGATGATATATTAGTTTTAATCTTCTACGGTTGTAATCAAATTTACTTGAAATGTAATAATTCTTCAGTATTTCTTCATTTGGGGCAATCTGAAAGCTGAAACTCAGAGGAGCCAAAAGGATTAGGCACTTGGATGTAGAGCCAGCCATTGAAAGTTGGACCCAGAACTCACTTTTCCTGGTTTCTAAGTCCATTCCCCATTTTCTTGATGGGGTATCTCTTGTTTCTGGATCAGAACTGTGTGGCAAGAAAAAATTTTGAAACGTCTCTCAGGAGTCAGGAGGCAAGGGTTTAGACACTATCTCTGACAATGACTACCTGTATAAGCTTGGCCAAGACACTTAGCCCTTCTAAACATTAGGTGTACTTAAAGATCTATTTAAGGTAAATGGTTCCCTATTTCACCAGAATGATACAGCTATTCCATGTGAAATAAACACCATTTGCTTATGTTGAATCTAGTAAGCGGCATTAAGTATAGCCTGTGTTCACCCAGATGAACTGAGAATGCAATCTCCAAGTATTTGTTGATTGAAAAATAACCAAATTCTGGTGCAGAAATCTCTCCTCTTTCCTTCACCACTTAAATTTTCAACTTTCCATACAAGCAAAATTAGATATGCAAGTGACTTTGTCTTGCATCTTTGGACCATCTCTATTCTATTCCAGTTGTTACAAATCATTAAGAACAGACACCTCTGATAGAAAAATTAGCATTTTACAAAAAAATTATATAAATGGCCATGAAATGTATGGAATAGCTCTCATTTTAATTAGACATCGAGGGAGTGCAATTTAAAACCTTAATATATTATGCTACCCTTACATACTCACCAGAATGGCTAAAAAGAAAAAGAAAAGAACAGGTGTAATGAGTACATGGCAAAATTGAATTCTCATAAACTAATGGTAGGTGTACAAATTCATACAACCATTTGGAAAACTGCTTGACGAGTATTGACTAAAGTTAAAGGTAAACATGCTCTAGACTCGGAAATTTTACTCCCTCCAAAAAATACTGTACACATGTAAATAAAACACATTTATAAGGACATTGGCAGCCACACCGATCATAATGGCCCCAACTGGAAACCCAAATGTACATCAAGAGCTGAAAGGAGGGACGCCTGGGTGGCTCAGTTGGTTGGATGATTGCCTTCGGCTCGGGTCATGATCCTGGAGTCCTGGGATCAAGTCCCGCATCGGGCTCCCAGCTTCACGGGGAGTCTGCTTCTCCCTCTGACCTTCTCCTCGCTCATGTTCTCTCTCACTGTCTCTCTCTCAAATAAATAAATAAAATCTTTAAAAAAAAAAAAAGCAGAATGGATAAGCTGAAGTGTTCACTCAGTAAAAAACTCTGCAATGAATGTTAAATGAACCCCAACTACAGACAACATGAATGGCTCCTACAAAATAATAGTGAGTGAAAGAAGCCAGATACAAATGAGTACATATTGTATCATTCCATTTATACAGCTCTAAAAATACACCCTCCCCCCCACAAAAAAGAGGGACACCTGGCTGATTCCATCAGGAGAGCATGCAACTCTTGATCTTGGATTCATGAGTACGAGCCCCACACTGGGTATAGAGGGCACTATAAATACATAAATAAATATCCCAAAAAAGAGGTAAAACTAACCTAAAGCGTTGAAAGTCAGAACAATAAGTAGTTAAATCTTGGGAGGGGTCTGTCATGAATGCAGTGGCCCAGGGGATAAGACTTCTAACATGTTCCTCAGTTAGGTGCCGGTAACATGGATGTGTTCAATTCATCAAGCAGTGGTCCAATGGTTTATACACATTTCTATAAATGAGTTATAGTTCAGTTAAAATTTTATTTACATAATACACAAGAGTTTGTCCCATCCACAAGGATTCTCAGTGTGACAGGAGTAGACCCTCTTGTTAGCATCCTAAAACAATGTGGTGGGACAATTTGGTCTATTATAATTATTCTAAATCATCAAAGATTTTTAGGAGCCCTTATTATGTACAGGACAGTCTTGTAGGTATTGAGGATATAAAGATGAATAAAATATGCTTGCTGATTACAGTTCCATAAAGAACAAGTGTATGTAAACAGGTAGTTTCAACACAAAACATAAATGCAGAGGCAGAGGAATGCACACATTGAAAAAAAGACTAAGACCTCTTTAATTAACCTCCACTTAATCAGCATGACTAGTGTGACCATCACTTTCCATTATCTTTGTACAACACACTGACTGATGCCCACAGCACAGACAGATGCTCTAGACTGCTCAGCCAGTAAACCTCTACATCCATCAGTTGAACTATATGCTCATTAACAGTCAGTTATGTATGTTCATCAGTAGAGTCTCTTGCTGCACTTAAAGAAACCGAAATTGACAATCTCGGAGTCTGTATTATGGTATGGTGTACATAACAAAGACGAAAAATAGTTCCAAACATTGGTAATTGAATATATATTTTTTAAGGTTTTAAGTTAAAATATCTGCCAAAAGTTTTTACTAAACTACTAATTACTAAGCTACATACAATGCTTTGGTAAGAGTATAAGCTCTATTGCCATACCACTGGGTTCAAACTGTGGTCCTATCTTCATTAGCTATGTGATTCTAGACAAGTTATTGAACCTTCTGTGCCTCATTTACTTCATTTGTAAAGGGGGGTAGTAGCAGTACTTTCCTTATATGGTCATTGCTGGGGAAAATACGTTGCTGTAGCTAAAGAACTCTGAAGAATGCCTAGCATAGCATACAGATTTTCTTGATCAGTTAGCTCGTAATATTTTTGGTCCTGTCACATCAGATAAGAGACCTGTAGTACTAGAAGGTGTTGGACAAATAGGATGAATCTTGAAAGTGAAGGAAAGTGATTAATACAAGTCTGTTGCATGAAGCCACAAACATTACCTGGTGTGGGGATTTGGGAAAACTTCACAAGACTTTGAGCAGGATCTTAAATCATGAGGAGGAGTTCACCAAAGAAATAAAGCCTGGGAGGAACTGTGAGCAGACACACACAGCTGGTAGAGAACTGCGGAAGACTAAGATCATGGTACATTTAAAGAACCTTGAATTGTTCAAGATTCTTGCAGTCAAATGTCCCTGGGACTAAGAGATGGAAAGTTAACCTAGAAAGGTAATTTTTCATTTACTTTAAAAATTTCTGTTCTTCCTCAAAAGGCTGCGTTCCATGGCAGTAGTCACCATTTCTACTTTTTCCCCAATAAATATCATCTTACTAAATTGAAGTCAAAGAGTAAGTTAAAATAATCTGTCCTTTACAAATGAGTCAAGTCCTTTTCTTTTCAGACTCTGCAAGAATACGTAGTTATTCTAAGCATTGATGTTGATAGTTTGAAATGAAAATATACTTTTTGGATCTAATGGATTGTATGCAAGGACAAGAAACATGGATAAAGTATTATTATCTAGTCCTTACTTCACTAAAGTCAAAATAAAATAGCTGCTAGAGAACAATAATTTAATTTCAAGCATTGCCTTAGAATTAGTGATTCCTGTAGAATCATCCTACCTCCATTAATGGTTATGGGAAAAATGGTGCAAGAGAGGCAAAATCAATAACTTTACAGCAGCAACGTCCACCATGAATCAATTAGAGTCTTCAGTGGCACAGTAATCAATTTACATGACACATCCCAGCTCCTTATTTTCCTTCTGTTATTCTTTACTATACGGAAAGAAATCTTTCCAAATTGCTATTTCTTGTTTAATATTAATAGAATCAAGAAACCTGTTTCCACACCTAATCAAGAACAACAATATAGAAGTGTTTATTTGTTAAATGAATCTGAGAACATAAAAGACTCACAGAAATCATCATTTTTGTTGGGAGAACATAATGTACAATTAAAATACGTCTTTACCAGTAGGCAGGCTTCATCTCCCACACAAGGACACACATGTCAAAAGTTGGTAGAGTAAAGCTGCAAAGGCACAATTCCAACTGGGTAATGCTGAACTATGTTCCAAACAAGCAGTATACATTTGGGGGGCTGGGTAGTAGCTATAGCAGGTGACACTCTTTTCTAACAATACTGCTTCTCCATTGACTTTATTTGTAAAAAGATAAAATGTTTAGAACTTTGAAAATATAACTGACCACTTTTTTTTCTTTTCAGATTTTATTTATTTATTTGACAGACAGAGAACACAAGTAGGCAGAGAAGCAGGCAGAGAGAGAGGAGGAAGCAGACTCCCTGCTGAGCAGAGAGCCCAAGGGGAGGCTCCATCCCAGGCCTCTGGGATCATGACCTGAGCCGAAGGCAGAGGCTTTAACCCACTGAGCCACCCAGGTGCCCCTAACTGACCACTTAAAAAAAAAAAAAAAACAACACTGATCAAGGTGCCTGGGTGTCTCAGTGGGTTAAGCCTCTGCCTTCGGATCAGGTCATGATCCCAGGGTTCTGGGGTGGAGCCCCACATCAGGATCTCTGCTCAGCAGAGAGTCTGCTTCTCCCTCTGCCCTTTCCCCTACTCCTGCTTGTGATCTCTCTCTCTCTCTCTCTCTCCCCCTCCCTCACCCTCTCTTTCTAAAATAAATAAAATCTTTTAAAAAACCCACTAATCATATTGATGGGAAACAAATGAAAGAAATGAAGAGGAAATATCATTGCAGTAATTCAATTCTTTCTCTTCCTTTTGAAATATAATATTAATTTGTTAGTTATAAACTATGTAGATTTAGCAAAGAGATGGTTTCTACATGGAATGTAAGTATATAAATGTGGTACAGCTTTTTATTAAAATTTAAACCACAACTATTTATCTGCCTTATGTGACACTTGCTTTAACCTTCAGAAAAAAATGTGTTGTACTGAGCATGAAAATGGTAATCATAATACTAGTAGGAATTTTATCTAAATTTTATGAAATAATTCTAAGAATGCCACCATTATTGTGGGTTTAAGTGGGTTGCAAATATACCGTTTTTAAAAAGAGCATCTGGAAGAAAGGGAGGAACATAAAATGATCTGTTGTATAAGATGGATTTTGAGGGGTGAGCATCAGTGGGCTCATTTCCAGTAAGTATGCCTGCCACTGAGCTCATCTGATAAAGCCGTGATCCTGAATCATCCCTTCAACTGGTCTGCTTGAGTTACAGAGTTGGGCTGCTGCAACATCTGTAACTGAAAGAGAAAATCCCTCCATCGTAGATGATAGCTTGGGATCTCCAACATTAATGGGGCTTTCAGTGGACATTTCTTGTCTTGGTCAGTTCCTCCTTCTGCCCACCCTGCCCTGTCCCAGTGACAGACTCAGAGAAATAGAACTTTCCTCACAATCCACCCACACTTAGCAGATGATCATGCCTTCTTTGTCAGGAAAATTGAGACAAAGTGCTCAGCTCTCTAAATTTCTTGACTTTCCCTTCTGGTCCCGGGATCACTATATATATAATCACCTAGAGATTCAAAACAACTGTGCTTCTGCTTCTCCTTCTTTCCAAACTGAGAATCTGAAAGTTCTTCCTTCTGTTTAAAGCCAACCCTTATACCTTGACTTTTTATCTGTCACCTGAATCCTCTAGGACTTTTTTTCCCATCAATTATCCTAATATTTTTCAATAGCTTTAACTTCTTCTCTACTGACTTTCTATCTCAGCTTTTAGCTCATCTCTCCCACACTAGTGCCGTGGGGAAAAAACTTTACAAAACTCAACCCCTTTCTTTTACCTGGCAGCTACTTTAACAAATATTGTCTCTTCTTACTGCTCTACTCAAACTAATTTTGTACTGCACACACCCTATATACCCATCTAGACCATTCCCACCCTTCTCCACCTGCCCTGGATGCTGGCCTATGACTATACCAGTGGGCTTATTTGTTGCTTTGCTTCCAGTCTTGTTTGGCCAATGAGCGGCACCAGAAGGAGATATACGGGAGGAAGGAAAGTGAGGAATCGGAGTCTTTTTATTTTCGCTATTTTAGGTGTTGCCATAGGCCGACTCAATTCCTCTACTTATTTCCAGGTCACAGCTCCTGTCAGGCAACTTCTTTATACAGTCTGTCTCTCTCGCTCTCTTCCCTTTGCCTCCTTACCCTCTTCTCTCTCCTTCATCTTAGCTCTTTTGGCCAATGGATGGTAACCCTGTGCTATAACTAGCCCATGGGTATTCCTTACATAAAGAAACTTATCAGTTGCCCACTTTATATATAAGCCTTTTATTTAGCCTCCTCAAAATACTCAGTAAGAGTCTGCCCTTTGTCTCCTGCTGGGTCCCAGGGTGGTACACTCTTCTCGAATCTTCTTGAAAGAATGGTTTAAATAGATACTACTTACACACTTATTCAGTCACCAAACCACACAACTTAGCTTTTGTCCCAACCATCCACATACTAAAATTATTTTCTTTCTCTCTGGCACTATTATTAATCCTTACGTACACAAATCCTATGATCATTCTTCAGTCCATATTTTACTGTACATTTTTTTCTATATTTTACACTGTTGGCCACTCCATTGTTCCAGTAAATCTACTTCCCTAGCATGCATGATACCCCCATTGTTCTCCCCTTATATCTCACTAATGAGTTCCTCTTACTATTAACTCTTCAAACACTGGTGCTTCCCATAGTTCAGCCCTTGGCCTGATGTTCTTTTCATATCATATGCTTTCCTAAGTGAAGTCCTCTATTCTCAAGACATTAAGCATACCCAACACTGTCCAAATCTAGCTATCTGCATGTTGACACAAATATCTGTATATTCTGATGACACTTGGCTGGACACTTGGGCTCCCAGAATACCTTCCAGTCTCTCAGAATTTAAGATAGAATACTGAAATGATCTGTTAGCATCTCTCTCTACCCCGTTAAACCTAAAGTACCCTGAGGCAGGGAAGATGACTTTGTCATATTCTAACAATTGCAGAGCACAGTTTCCTGAATAAAAGCAAATATTTAACAACATTTTTTTTTAATTAAAAGTAATCATTAATAGGGGCGCCTGGGTGGCTCAGTGGTTTAAGCCTCTGCCTTCAGCTCAGGTCATGGTCTCGGGGTCCTGGGATCGAGCCCCGCATCGGGCTCTCTGCTCAGTGGGGAGCCTGTTTCTCTCTCTCTCTCTGCCTGCCTCTCTGCCTACTTGTGACCTCTCTCTCTGTCAAATAAATTAAAAAAAAAAAGCAATCATTAATAATAATAAGCCTTGGGATTCATGGGTAGCTCAGTCATTAAGCGTCTACCTTCTGCTCAAGTCTTGATCCCAGACTCCTGGGATCAAGCCCCACACCAGGCTCCCTGATCAGCAGAAAGCCTGCTTCTCCCTTTCCTACTGCCCCGTTTGTGTTCCCTCTCTGTGTCTCTCTCTGTCAATAAATAAATAAATAAATTCTTAAAATAATAATAATAAGCCTCTTGTTACTCCTTAGCCTCAGTGTCATTACTTAGAAAAAAATCATTGAAGTGTTTTGAATATCCATGAAAAAATTAGTATTCTGATATATTACAGGATAGTTTTCTAAGCCATAAACTGAGACACTGTATACTGTAACCATATACCAGTGTATACCATGTGTTCACTTGAAATCAAGCCAAGTACAAAACTATGGAAAGAGCCTAGATGTCCATTAAAAGAAGAATGGATAAAGAAGATGTGGTATATGTATATACAATGGAATATTATGTAGCCATAAAAATGAAATCTTGCTGGCAATTCACAGACCTGTACCCTGGGGCTAATAATACATTATATCTTAATAAAAAATAAAAAATAAATTTTTTAAAAACGAAATCTTGCCATTTGCAACAACATAGATGGAACTAGAGGGTATTATGCTTAGTAAAATAAGTCGATCAGAAAGACAATTATCATACAATCTCATTGATATGTGGTAATCTGAGAAACACGACAGAAGATCACAGGGGAAGAGAGGAAAAAATGAAACAATATGAAACCAGAGAAGGAGACAAACCATACAACTCTTAATCTCATGAAACAAATTGAGGGTCGCTGGAGTGGAGGGGGATGGGAGGGATGGGGGTGGCTGGGTGATGGACGTGTGCTATGGTGATAGCATAGCACAGATATGCTGTGAATTGTGTAAGACTGATGATTCACAGACCTGTACCCCTGAAACAAATAACACATTATATGTTAATATAAAAAAAAAAAAAGAATTGTAATATCCACTGCTGGTTGCAAGCAAATGCAAACTTGCTACATTGCTGAGAAACAGAATAAATTGGTATGAACTTGAAAAGAAAAGAAATCCAGGCAAGTTCATTTAAGTCCTTGAAACAGGCCTGGCTAGATTTATATGCCTCAAGACTGGGGAAGATATCTTGCCAACATGTGTTAGAGTTGATATCCAATTCCTATACCTGAGACCCTATTAGAGGTATTGCAGGAAACAAAGACTAATGATGTTCACTTTTGAAAGTGGGAGAAGGATTTTGTAGTTCAAAGACTGTGGGATCAAAAAGAGACTCAGTATTTTGATATTTGCAAATGACATTACAGATAAACGGTTGGTACCAAATATCTATAAAGAACTTGTCAAACTCAACATCCAAAAAAGAAATAATTCTGGCAATAAAAGGGCAGAAGATTGAAAAGATACTTTGCCAAAGAAGACATACAAATGGCTAACAGACACATGAAAAAAAAATTGTTCATCATCTTTAGCCATCAGGGAAATTTAAATCAAAACCACAATGAGATACCACCTTACACCAGTCAGAATTGCAAAAATTAACAAGGCAGGAAACAACAAGTTTTGGAGAAGATGTGGATAAAGGGGAGACCTCTTACACTGTTGGTGGGAATGCAAGCTGGTACAGCCACTCTGGAAAACAGTGTGGAGATTCCTCAAGATGTTAAAAATAGAGCTACCCTATAACCCAATAATTACACTACTAGGTATTTACCCCCAAAGATAGTGAAAAGAAGGGGCACATGCATTCCAATGTTCATAGCAGCAATGTCCATAATAGCCAAACTGTGGAAGGAGCTGGGATGCCCTTAAACAGATGAATGGATTAAGAAGACACAGTCTACCCCTGACCCTTCAAAACCCTCAGGTTGCCCCAGCCTCCCACCCCTGACCCTTCAAAACCCTCAGGTTGTTTTTCAGAGTCCATAGTCTCTTATGGTTCGCCTCCCCTCCCCAATGTCCACAGCCCGCTCCCCCTCTCCCAATCCCACCTCCCCCCAGCAACCCCCAGTTTGTTTTGTGAGATTAAGAGTCATTTATGGTTTGTCTCCCTCCCAATCCCATCTTGTTTCATTTATTCTTCTCCTATCCCCCTACCCCCCCATGTTGCTTCTCCATGTCCTCATATCAGGGAGATCATATGATAGTTGTCTTTCTCCGATTGACTTATTTCACTAAGCATGATACGCTCTAGTTCCATCCACGTCGTCTATATACAATGGAATATTATGCCTCCATTAGAAAGGATGAACACCCAACTTTTGTATCAACATGGATGAGACTGGAGGTGATTATGTTGAGTGAAATACATCAACCAGAGAAAGACAATTATCACTGGTTTCACTCATATGTGAAACATAAAGAATAGCACAGAGGACCACAGGGGAAGGGAGGGAAAACCGAATGGGAAGAAATAGAGAGGGAGAAAAACCATGAGAGACTCTGGACTCTAGGAACCAAACTGAGGGTTACAGAAGGGAGGGGGGTAAGTATTAAGGGGGGGCATGTGTGGTGATGAGCACTGGGTGTTATATACAACTGATGAATCATCGAACACTACATCAAAAACTAATGACATACTATATGCTGGCTAATTGAACATAATAATTAAAAAATAAATTTAAAAAATAATTTTAAAAAGAAGAGTCAGGATAATCAAATCACTGTTGGTGACATAAAGAGGTGATAGGAATGTTGCAGCTGCAGCTGTAATCAGGAAGTCATCTGGGTGGGGACAGGCATGATAGTGACCCCTGTTATAGGCAGTAGAGAACGGTGAGGCAGGACTACTCAAGACCATAGATGTTACCCTGGAGACCTTTGAACTAAGGAGAGGGGTTTGATGCCTGAGGTTTCTCAATTTCATTGATACCATTTTCTTCATGCATTACCTAAGAAAACATGGGCTTGTTATCATTCAGACAAGTATTACTGGTATTGTGATCATCTGGCCATGTTAATAATTTTAGCAACAAAATAATCATAGCTATTAATAATCACCTATAACAGTCACTGTGCTATACTATGTGTTATAAACACATACACAGTCTGTAAATAATACTGTTCATTATTTATAGTCATACCACTCTAGTCTAGCCACTGTTATAAACTGAATTGTGTCTATCAAAAAGATATGCTGAGGGTTCAGTGGGTTAAAGCCTCTGCCTTCAGCTCAGGTCATGATCCCAGGGTCCTGGAATTGAGCCCCGCATCGGGCTCTCTTCTCAGCGGGGAGCCTGCTTCCTCCTCTGTCTCTGCCTGCCTCTCTGCCTACTTGGGATCTCTGTCTGTCAAATAAATAAATAAAGTCTTAAAAAAAAAAAAAGATATGCTGAAATACTAAGCCCCAGTACCTCAGAATTTGACTTCATTTGGAAATAGTCTTTTTTTTTTTAAGATTTTATTTATTTATTTGACAGAGAGAGAGATCACAAGTAAGCAGAGAGGCAGGCAGAGAGAGAGGAGGAAACAGGCTCCCCGCTGAGCAGAGAGCCCGATGCGGGGCTCAATCCCAGGGCCCTGAGATCATGACCTGAGCTGAAGGCAGAGGCTCCAACCCACTGAGCCACCCAGGCGCCCCGGAAATAGAGTCTTTAAAGATGTAATCAAGTTAAAATGAGGTCTTTAGGGTGGACCTTAATCCTGGATGACTGGTGTCCTCATACATGAAGCAATTTAGACAGAGACAGACATGCACAGTGGAAAGATGTAAAGACACGCAGGGAAGAGACAGCCACATGACTGGAGCGCTGTGTCTGCAAGCCAAGAAACACCAGTGATTGCTGGCCAGCCCCAGAAGCTAGAAGGCAAGGAAGGATTCTCATCAGAGCTGTCAGACACAGGACAGCTCTGCTGACGCCTCGATTTCAGACTTTGGGTCTCCAGAACTGTGCCTCACAAAGCAAGGCAGCCACCAGTGCTCAGGTCATTGCAGTAGCCTCCTCACCGGTCTCTTCTTTGCACTTCTCCCGCTCCACCCTATCCCCCACCCCAGGAATCTATTCTCAATATAGAAGATGGAAATAAGAGTGAAGCTTTTAAAATGCAGGTCACGTCATATTCCTCTTCGAGTCAAAATCCTTTAATGTCTTCCCATCTTATTCAGAATAGAAACCAAAGTCCTTACAGTTGACTCTACGACTCATCACCTTGTGACCTTATCTCCCACTGTTCTCTCCTTTGCTTACCACAGTCCGGCCCCATTGGCCTCCTTTCTTCCCTCAAACACGCTAAAAAAAACTCTTACTTCGGGGCCTTTGCACTTGCTGTTTCCTCTGCATGTATCTCCTAGATATCCATAGCCCGGCTCCTTCGTCTCTTTCATGTCTGTGCTCACACATCCCATTTTGGAGGAGGCCTGACTATCCTCTGGACCACTGCATGGCAGACCCCTGCAAATGCTCCAAGCCCTTCCTCTGCTTGATTTCCCTCCACAATAATCATCACCATCTAATAATATACTGCAGATAGCACTTATTTTTGTTGTCGCTTTCCCAACATGATTTAATCCTTACAGAGACTGGATATCTGTTTGTTCACCGAGGTATGCTGAGTGCCCAGAACATACAGAATCTGGCACATAAAAAATGCACAAGGTATATCTGCTGAGTGAATAAATAATCTCATGTATTTTAGCGATAACACTAAGTGGTAGAATGAATACCAACTGCCCCTGACGAAAGAATCCTGGGTCCTCCACCCTCACTGCATCACTTACCAGGGGCAAATGGCCTGGAGCAAATGGCCTGGAGTAAGGAGATTCTCAGTCTATTTATTCATTTGTGAAAACCAGGAGGATAAAATCTCCTTTATTTATCTCACACTGTGGTTCTGAGGGTCAACTTAGATGATGCATATAAAATTGCATCTGTAATCTTTACAGTGTTATGTAAATATTAGCTATATTCAGAGTTTTATAGAATGGAGGTGATTCTGTGCGGTAAGAGGTAATTAATACAAGATTAATTAAGACACTCTTAATTGTTGAGAATTGTTGAGAAGTCAGACTTACTGAAAATAGGTTCTAAAAAAGAAAAAGTAAAAGGAGTCCCTGGTCAAGCACTGCTTGAAGACTTTTTAAAAAGTGGGATCTGCAAAGTGCAATGTTCGTTACTAATAGCTCTTACTTGCTAAGAGTTACTGAACATACTTGAGTACAGAGCAAAATACCCAGGACATTTACGCTTTTGTGGTGCCACAGAGAGCTCGTTGTAAGTGAATGAGATTCAGCATTACTGACTGAAAGTGCATCGCTTCATTTAAAAAGGGAAGAGAAAATATTTTAAAATATCATACTGTGGTTTCTGTAATTTATCTGCCCACTGTGATTTATACACACCAGTAATGTTCCTGCCAAGTAAGTATTCCGCGAATACCATAGTCCGTGTCCATCTGCCTATCAGATGCTCCGATTATATTCAGGACCTCCGGTATCAACTTAGCATTCATCCAACAGCTAAATAGGAAGCATTTCTTAAGTACCTATTGAGGGCCAAGCACTGTGCCTGATGGAACAAGCAATGATAAATAAAACCTGGTCTCTCTCTTTTGCAATCCACTTAGGAGCTTAGAGCCATAGAGAACCTCAACACAAATCAAACTCTAAGAGGCTCTTCACTAGAAGGAATGCAAAACCAGATGCACGTCATTTGAGAGGCAAACTGACCGAGGGCCTCTGAAAAAGTTTTTAGAAACGGTGCTATTTTAATTAGGTCACAAAGGACTTCAGTAGGAAGAGAAGCGTGAAGAACATGTTGGGGCATGCCAGGAAGGGGGCATAACTTGAGGAGAAGGGAAAGTTTCAGAAAGAACTTAGATTTGTGGTGACTTTATCTGTAAGTAGGTTTTAAGGACAATGTGGTTATTCAGGAGTCATCTTTAATCTGTGGAAATTAATAATGTCTCCGGTCAGCATTCCCTCTGATACAAATTATACTCTGGTGCATAGACAAACACAGCATGGTACGTGGCATTTCTTATTAACTAGATCGGAAGAAGTGCTCAACCTTTTGAGGGTTACATATTTGGGGGGGAATCTGATAAGACTTTAACAACCTCCCTCCTATAGGACACATTGTCCAAGACATGAAAAATTTTAATTCATGTTTCAAAAGTTTAATAGGACTCTTCAAAGTCTGCATTTGTACCTCAGACTCAGAATCTCTAGTTCAAAATGGTGAAGACCATTTGTGTGGGAAATGTTTTTCCCTTTTTGTGCCCAGGCATTTAGGAATTCTTACAGGAAAAGTTTTGAAGGCAGTTATTAAAATAACACAACATTTGAAAAACAAGAAATTATATGTTGGTGTATTGGAGAAGGTCTAAGATATTGTCTACTGAACATCAACATCTGCCAACTCAACAGAAAACTTCTGCTAGGAAGTTCTGTGACCCACTGAAACTATAAATCCCAAAGTCTTGCCAGCAGCAATCACAGCACTACTGTGCAGACTGAAAAGCTTCTATGAGAAAGTTCTACACAAACATTACTACCAGACAAAGATTTATGTTCCTATGGCCCAGGGCATGGGATCTGAGTGTTACCCTTTGTCATATAAACCTGCAGGTAGCTGGAAGAATTGGAAGGAAAAGTTTGCTGCATATCTCAAGGATTGCCAATAGAACATTATCTTTGATTTACAACAACAGTTAAAGGGTATTTTATAATAGCCTCTAAATACAGAACATAATTAAATGTAAACCTTTTAGCAAAGTAAGTTGGTGTTTTTGGAGGAGTGGGATGGGAATGTTTTAACATCTGATTCAGCAGCATCAAGAATCCCTTCTCTTGACAGATGAACAGAGTACATAAATAGTTAAACTGCCTTCCATTCCTAAACATCACGCATTTAAACAAGTCAGATCTGCTTAAGCCAACAGGAGAATACAAAGCAAGCAGGGGTCACTCTGCGACAGAATGGACTAAGACACCAACATATGTTTCCTAAACAGCCATGCATTCACAGTATACAAATAGTGTGCATATGGACTGTGGGAGTATATTTGACTAGAGAAACCTACAGTTCTTACCATTATCTTCCATCCGTCCGTTGTCCACCCTTGGGTCTGGGTGTGTTTGTCTTACCTAATCTGAGAAACTCAGTATTAATAATGCAACAATATCTCTTGCCTCACTGGTCAGATAGAGGGTGCCTCGCTACTATTTTAACTCTTGAGCTTTCTTGCTCACCAGCACCCATCTCCTTTTGCTCCCCTGCTGGTTTTCTAAAAGGGCACTCAAGCTTGCCCCTTGCTCTCAACCCAGTCTGATACAGACTACCCGTTCTGTGAAGCTAGTTCAGAGACGAACGGGACAGGCAAGAGCTGTAATCCCAAAGGATAAATGTTTGCACTTCATTCTGATTTTCTTCCTTTGTTTATTTTTATTAAACTTACTTTGTTATTCCTCCATTTTGGCAGGCTATGCATAAAATAAGAAATATTTAATATGGAGGTAGAAATGAAGTTGAGTCAACTCTAAATCACGCAGCTGATTGTTTAGTGTCAAGGAATCGCTTTTGGATAATACATGCTAAGAATGGAATTAATACCCACTAACATGTGAAGCCTTCCCCTTGTCTCTTTACATAATACAGACCAATGAGCTCTCTCTCCATGCAGCAATTCAAAACAAAGAACTCATGGGAAGCTGTTAATAGTCTCATTTCTGGCTTCCCTTACTTACTTAACTAAACTTAATCTGCTAATTTCCAGATACATCTTATTTTTAAGTAGAAATCATTTAAATATATGCTTTGATTTCTTTGAGTATGAACAAAAAAAGGAAAATGCTTATAATGTAAAGGACATCTCTGTTACATTTTTAAGGGCATTATAATCTTGTTCTACTATATCAACTGTTAGGTAAATAATAATCATGACAGAGCTTTCCCTGCAAAACAAATGTCCTGATAGATGAAGTGGTTTGCATCTATTCCGTAAGAACTTTGCTAGGGTACTTAATGCTTCAGAGGTAGGAGGGAAAAAAAAAAAGAATGTATTATATTTTCAGATGAGAGGATGATTGACAGTACAAGGACCTGCTCTCCTAATAGGCTAGATTGGGATGGGAGAAAAGCTTTCGGGGGAAAGCTCATGATATTGATGGAGTGACCTTCTAACGCAATGCAGGCTCTGTAAATGGGGGGTACAGGCTGCTGGAAGATAGTGAACGGCTAGCACACCATGATTCAATTCTTTTAATGAACTGAACATACCAAGCCAACTTTCAGTTAAAATGAAGATTGAGTATCCAGATTTCAGATGGTAAAAGCTCTGGCATCTCTTCTGGGCTCTTGTAGGACCTGAGCTTTAGTCCCTTCTCCTCGCCCGGTGGTAATGGAAGGCTGAGAGAGGACGCACCCCCATGAGTGGCATCTGGAGCTTACTTATTATGATTTGTTCTTTAAATGTATTGTCGGAGAGACAGAAAGAGAAAGTGAGAAAGATACTTTGGGCTCAAAATTTTAGGCTGTAAGACAGTTTGGGTTTTGGCTTTTATTTTACAATACGCTCTACAATTGTGTTTTAGTAAATATCTGTGCAAATGGTTTAAATGAAAAGCACTGTAAGTTGCTAATTCTGCAAAAATTTTCCGTGGCTGAAGACAGTTTAGTATAAGAAAAGACCACCGGCCTCAAAGTGAGACCTTGGGGTGTAAATTCCATTTCTGCTGCTTCTCAGGGTTACAACCTTGGGGGACCAACTTAATTTTAGCCTCTATGGATCTCAGTTTTCTGGATTGTGAAATGGGATGGTAATATTGTCTTCAAAGGTCTGGTAGGATTAAATAAAATAAAGTCTTGAAACTGGGGGCATGATGAATGTCCAACATATTTTGGAAGATTTAGGGTAGCTAATGTCCTAAGTAGCAAAAGAGTACAAGGTACCTTATAGTGTGTGATTCAGCTTATTTGAGATTTATGAAAGATCCTCATTTCTTTTAGGTTTTATTATCAGGCTTTAATAGAAATAAGTCAACATAAAAATGAGTTAAGCAAAAATCCTAAATAAAATGAATAAAAATAATTCAACTAAATTTTTATGAAAATTGAAAGCAGAAACTCTTAAAGATTTCATAGACTGAGTCTATGTTGAAAAGGTGAGAAGCTCTTGCACAAGAAATATCTAATTTTATAGATGAGGGAGAAGGGTAAGACATTTTTTAAAAACAAGAAGGAATAAATCGCTACATTTGTTTCCTGTAGCTATCTGAGAAGGATGAGTTTAGATACTCACTTTTAGTGAATTGAAATCTCTAGTCTGGTCCCCACAAGACAGCGGATGAGATTACAAATACTTAAAGCTCACAAGAGGTGTTTCTCAAAGTGTTTTCCAAGAAGCATCCAAATTATCATCATTTAGGGTAGATTCCGGGGTCCCACTTCAGACCAACCAAATCAGAATCTTTGAAGGCCAGTCCCAGGAATCTAAATTTTAACCAATCCCCTCCCCCCTCCCCCTACCCCCCACTTCACCCCTCGCCCCCTGCCCCCGTGGATTCTGAATCACTAGTACAATAGATTTCAACCTTGACTGCGCTTTAAAATCACTGAGAACATTTAAAAAAAAAAAAAGATACTTATGCCTTATCCCAAACCAATTTAAATTAGAATCTCTAGGGTGAGACTCAGCCTCAGACTTTTTTTTTTCCCCAAAGCTGGGCGAGCGATTCTAACAGGCAGCCTGCGTGGAAAAACACTGCTAGCAGTACTCCAAGATGCCCTGCCTCAACTGTCAAGGTGAAAGTTAGAAATCAGTCCCAAAACACAAACTCGTCTTTACCTGCAGATGTCCAGCTAGAGGTTGGGATGGCCCTTTACCACCTGTATTTGCTATGACCCTGCATCACAGAGGGTCAAATTCTCTGAATGTGTTCCATTCAGTGTCCCTCTATATCTTGGCAATTTATTCCCCAGAATGAAATGGATGCTAAAAAGAGCATCACTTTATTATTATTGTTTTTTATTCCATCGCCACTTTTTGTCACACAGTAGTTGCTGTGTGACACATATTTGTTGGTTGGATGTGGCTCTCTTAGTCTGTTTGAGCTTTTATAACAGACATATCCTAAACAGAGTGGCTTATCCATAGCAGAAATTTATTTCTCCCCATTCTGGAGGCTGAAGAGACCAAGACCACATGCGGCAGATTCCACGTCTGGTGAAGGGCTGTTCTCTGCTTCATAGGGCACCTTCTCTCTGTGCCATCACAGAGCACAGGGCAAAGGGATCTTTCCCAGGTCTCTTTTATAAGGGCACTAATTCTGTTCTTTAGGGCTCCACTCTTAGGTCCTAATCACCTCCCAAAAGCCTTACCTGCTCATAGCTTCACCTTACGGTTAGGATTTCAACACATGAATTCTAGGGGTCAGTGGACACATTCAATCTACAGCAGTCTCTTTGTCTTTAGAAAGCTCTGTAGTCCATCGAGAAACCATGCTGGTAGCTGAAACACCACACCACCGAAGCTGAACTTACAACTTAACAACTTCCAAACTTGCTGTTTCATGTTTCTAAATTTATATAAATCAAATTATCTGTTTCAATCTACCACCACATCTTGCAAAAGCAGACTCATTTCCATCAGATTTGGAGGGCATATGTCATGTATATGTGATATACGTGACATCCACATATTAGGGACATCATAAGGAACTAAGCGACCAAGAGGAGCTAAGCAACCATCCTCCACAGTAGATAAGGAGCAGTAAAAAGCCCCAGTGATTGCCACTCAGGCAGAACAGGGTATATGCATCG
Source organism: Meles meles (assembly GCF_922984935.1). Taxonomy (NCBI): domain Eukaryota; kingdom Metazoa; phylum Chordata; class Mammalia; order Carnivora; family Mustelidae; genus Meles; species Meles meles. The sequence continues at coordinate 113,777,125 of NC_060071.1, forward strand.
GGATGCTGCAAAGAAAACCAAGTGGTTCAAATATGAGGCCATCATCAAAACTCATAAGGACAAAAGGTGTGAATGGTAGGGCTCAATTTGCAAAGAAATCATTTCTTCACATGGACAATTCGTAGTGGCCGCAAGGTGAGCAATGACAGGTTCTTGTTTAAACAGTGGCTAATGTTTCTCCTGAGCATGGCTGTGGAAGTCACCAGAAATTTGCTGAATGGTACAGGCTTTGAAAGAAAGCTCTCTTATCCAGGACGAGAAAGCTGGCTGCAGAGCACCCCATATACACAGGAGCTGTCAGTGTGGTCTTTATCCCATAGAAGAGCCAAGAAACAGCCTCGGCCTGGTTTGGGATGGCGACTCGACAAAGCAATAAAGAATTAAGGTTTTTGTGTTTTGTTTTGTTTTTAAAGAATTTTATTTATTTGACACAGAGAGAGAACACAAGCAGGGGGAAGTGCAGACAGAGGGAAAGGGAGAGGCAGGCTCCCTGCTGAGCAGGGAGCCCAACGTGGGGCTCAATCCCAGGACCCCAGGATCATGACTTGAGCTGAAGGCAGATGCTTAACTGAATGAGCCACCCAGGCATCCAAGAATTAAGTTCTTGAACTGCCAACCAAAGATATGTCTCTATATTAATTTCTTTATCCTGTATCAGCTTTAAACTATTCTAACCTCCGGGAACTAAAGGGAAAAGTAAGAATATTGAAGGATTTCTTTGTAAAGATAATTCCACCTTACTAAATATTACTTTACATCTGTGTAACTATTGATTTTTTTTTTTTAAACCCTTCTGCTGGGGCACCTGTGTGGCTCAAATGGTTGGGGGTCTTACCTTCAGCTCAGGTCATGATCCCGGGATCTTGGGATCAAGTCCCATGTCGGGCTCCCTGCTTGGTGGGGAGCCTGCTTCTCCCTCTCCTTCTACTTCTCCCGCTGCTTAGCCTGCTTCTCTCTCTCCTTCTACTGCTCCCCCTGCATGTGCTCTCTTACTGTCTTAAATAAATAAAATCTTAAAAAAAAAAAAAAAACCCTTCTGCTGTTACCTTACTGCTCACAGTAGTTCCTTGAGCTCTGTAAGACACATTTATAAAAGCAAAATTAGTCAACTTTCTGAAGATTCTGAAAGGTTTTGGTTCCAGGACTGTTACTCTGCCATCTAACATTGAGGGATCTTAGCAAGTTACTCTGTTTCTGTAGGACTTGGTTTTTCTCATTTGTAAAATGGAGACAATGATCTGTTTCCTGAAGTAATATAAAAAGACTGCATTTTCAACAGATTTCTAAACTCTAAGAGTTATGGAGGTGTCAGATGTTATAATTATTCCAGTTTTAAAGATAATCAAATTGAGGCACAAGAGATTAAGGTGGTCAGTCACCCAAGGAAAGAAGAAAGTAAGAAATGTTACCATGATTAAAACATTGATTTTTAAATTCCTAGTCAATAATTTTTTTCCATATTATCACAGATAGTCTCAGAATACTACCAAATGGGCTTCCTGACATCAAATCAAGTAAAAGAAAAATTATATATATATATGGAAAGAGAGGAGATGGAGGGAGAGCAAGAGGAAATCTGGCCTGGGATATTAAAGAATGACAAAATATCTTTGAGAAAGGAAGTATAACCACATGAGGTTATACACTCTGCTGTAACAAGCAGAATAACTAAATGAAAACTCACTCTCCTTGACAACTGGCACCAACCTTCACACTATAGTCAGAAATCACGGTCCGTCACTCACCCAAGCAACCATTCAGAGGCCTCTGAGAAAACCTCCTCTGATTTGAGATGGCTAAAACAGCAGGGGCTTTCTTTCTACACCATATGCTTATTACCATGAGCTGGAGAATTGGAGTCTTTGAAGCAAGTAAAACCTAGCTTTAGAAACACCTCTAATCCAAAAGACTGTTGGGCTGGTGGTGAGAGAGAGGGAGAGAAGGAAAGTGGGAAAGTGGGATGAGAAGCCAGGGAGGGGGCGCCTGGGTGGCTCAGTGGGTTAAAGCCTCTGCCTTCAGCTCAGGTCATGATCCTAGGGTCCTGGGATCAAGCCCCGCATTGGGCTCTCTGCTTGGCAGGGAGCCTGCTTCCTCCTCCTCTCTCTCTCTATGCCTGCCTCTCTCCCTACTTGTGATCTCTGTCAAATAAATAAATAAAATCTTTAAAAAAGAAAAAAAAAGAAGCCAGGGAGATCCTTCTGAGAACATAGCAGCAGATCTCCTCAGTTTAGTCTTGGCCTCTACAGTTTTGTTTTGACTGGATTCTAGCAGAGGGAGTTCTTTACCACTTGGCTTCCCCGTAGGATACTGACATTACACTAGTTGCCCACAAGAGTGAAGGTCAGATCTCCTGGCTTTTAATGCACAGAAGTTATCCTGTGTGGCAAATCAAGTCGGTGGCGGGTTACTCAGTTTATCTATGTAGATCACAAGCTCATGAGGTGGAAAGTCTCAAAATGTCATCTGTCCCCCCATCCTCAGTCCTGTGTTGTCCCAGTCAGAGCAGCAGTTTCTGTCTTCTAAAGAATAACATGCTGTCTTCACACTACGAGAGGCTGTCATCCTAGAAAAGGCAACTTTAACCTAAAATCAATGTTAAGCTGAGTCTGGCTTTCCTACAAAAGCAGTCTTTCCTTAGAATATCTAACACTGTACGGGGTGTTCAAAAGTCCCAAGTTCATGAGCTCTGTGAACAAGTATGAACTTAATACCTATATGATATATGGTTTAAAACGTTCAGAGAATTACATACGTTTTCTTTATTTTTGTTTAAAGGACTTTGGTTCGAGGCAAGGGGCTGGAGAGACCCTCAGAATAGAGGCTGAATGGGGGGTGAATGTTGGTGAGGGGCTAGGCTATTTATCACGGAGGTCCATGAGAAGACAGACAGACTGGACATTATTACTCCTGCTTCCCATACGGATCCTATGTCCCCACACAGATGTGAGTGCCAGGAATCTCTAGGTAGACTCTCTAGGTAGAAAATGCTACACGCTTGGAACTACTCACAATTTCCATACAGAGCAGCCATTGGCCTGGTCACCCTTATTGTCAGGACAGCTTCATTCATAATTGAAATCACCCTATAGCTGAGTCAATTTCTCTTTCTCCTTTCTGGGGGAGCGGGGGTGGCTAGGTGATCACAATCCCCTGAACACATGAAGGTCAGACAGTTAGTTACTGCCCTGGCAATAGCTTTCCAGTCCTGCTGGCCACGTGAATCACCTGAAGTGAATCCTTATCCCCCATAACAGCTAACTATGGTTGGGTATCTGAAGCAGGACCCAAGAATCTGCATCCAAGTCATTCCAGTGTACTTAGTCCATAATCCTTACTTTTCCTTGTGGTCTGATCTAAATCATCCCCCCAAATGTCCATGGCCACAGGGCAACTCCTCCATGTTACCTGCAGTCCTTCAGGTCATAATCTCTCTGTCTGGAATTCCACTGGTAGAGATCACATAGTCTTTTAAAGTGTAAACAGACATATGTAATATGGACTATGCACATTATATTGCAAAATATATATATGTTATATACATATATATTTTTATATATTTATATGTATTTGTTATGAATTTTATACATGTTATAAGTGTACACGTTATATATTTTATGCATATGGGTATTATGCCTGTATGTTATAAATGATTCATAAGTACTATGATTCCACTTGCACTCATGAGGGGAGAATACTTATTCTCCCCTCATTATGTATCCAAATGACGTGACTTCTGGGCTAACATTCCTAACATTTTCCTCCATCTCTCACTTCCTTTTCCCCAGAAGAGGAGCCATCTCTCTGGTTAGTGAGGTTGGAAAAAGAAGCCTGAGCCTATCCATTTCTTCTCCCCTTGTGAGGAGTCCTTCCTACAGAGACAGAGCATCTGGCCCATCTAGTGAGGCGTGGGTGTATCTAAGCAGGTTCTGCCATATTACAGAAGAGCTTTAGTTTCCAGCCAGACCAGTGCCTGGATGGTAAATATGCCTGACTCAGCTAACATGTAGAAAGTACACTTGATAAAGTCCTAAGGCCATATCCTCCCAAGGCTTTCTAGTAATAATCGTATTTTTGATCTCTCATTGGTTCCAAATATGGGCTGAACATAGGAATACTGTATCTTGCCTCCCTCATACCTCCACAATGCCCCAAAAGATAGATGTCAGACTTGGCAGAAGAATGGCTATTTCTAAGCTCCAAAAAACTGTGTGGAGAATAACGTTTGTAGGGAGTGGGGATGGAGAAAGATTCGAGGTTGCAGGAGGTGAGAGGAAACTACTAATTCACCAAAGAGAAAATACATGTTACAATTTTCTCACAACCGTGCTCTAGTGAAGATTTTTTTAATAGCATTAACTTCTCTTCAATTCTAAATAAACAATTCTAGCCTTTTTAACCTTTCCCTAGAGATATTATTTATGTTAGGGGAGCATAAATCCACATAATAATAACTATATTCAGTCCTCTTGTAAATAGGAGGCAGTTATATATTGATTCACTCACCTGCCAAATATTTTTTGAACATTACAGTACAAAATACTACTCTAGGTGCTATGATTACATTATTCACAATCTTGGGCCTCAAGTAGTTTACAATTTGATGAGAACAAGGGCCAAAAATAAGAAGTATAATCAAAGATTCAAGCAATAAACTCAAGGATCTACTATTTGAAGTTCACCAAAGTTTTGTTGCAAAAGTATCTCATGCCCAGGTGACCCAGATGACCCAGGGGTGCCGTCCAGGATATGGGGTTGGGTCACACTGATGCCCCTGCCAGCCAGCAATCCTGAGAGCATTTCCCTGAGCTGTATTTTTGACTGGAGACTTTCTCTTATTCATGAGTTGCTCTTTTTTTAAGTGATGGATCTTTCTTCCTGCATTTCTTTTAATTAGTAACCCTGTGGAATATTTTTCATTAAAAACGAATTTTACTTTTTTTATGAAATGTCAAACATGAACAAAATGAGCAACTTTTTCTTGCAGGAAATATTATTAAAAAGAAAGTTATTAGCTCACCTTTTCTTTAACAGATCTGACTAGTGGAATGAGCTTGTTCAAGCAATATTTCTCTTTCTTCACAGGCCAAGGGCCTTTCTTTATTATATTCTTTCACAAGCAGATGAACAGAAGCAAATAGTATTGTTTTTTTTTTTTTAAGATTTTATTTATTTATTTGACAGATAGAGATCACAAGTAGAGAGGAAGGCAGAGAGAGAGAGAGGAGGAAGCAGGCTCCCCACCAAGGAGCCCGATGCAGGGCTCGATCCCGGACCCCGGGATCATGACCTGAGCAAAAGGCAGAGGCTTTAACCCACTGAGCCACCCAGGCGCCCCAATAGTATTGTTTTTTAAAAATAAAATAGGATATCTTCAGAGATATCCTAATGTTAAAGGCAGGTGAAATTAAAAAAATATATGAAAGAAAATGTTGCTTTTCACTTCTAAAAGTGCAATGCAACTTCAGCTTCTGGTTCTAAATAAAAGAATGAACTTAGCTCTTGGTTTACAAACCACTGGGTTAATCCTAGACACAGAAAGGAAAGCTTTTTTCCACTTTTCCTAATGCTTTCCCTGAGTGTCATCCACGAAGGCAAACACATTTAGGTGGTAATTGTTTCTATAGCCACAGGAGAATGGTTGGGAAGAGTAGTTCAAAGGACAGCAGAATGCTCAAACTCAAGAGATATAATTCAGCATAAGTTTAGAACCTATAGTTAAAGTGCAAGTTTTTAGATCAAAGTACATTGCCTAATGCTAACCTTAGCACACACAACAAAACAGAGCATGGACGTTGCCCATTAACCTAGGCTACAGAAATGCAATCCGTGAGCGGCAAGTGCCAAGAACTGGACTTGACGTCCCAACTCCTGCCTATTCTTTTAATATGTATCTTCAGCCAAATCATTTCATCCAATGTCAGAGACCACAGCTGGGAGTTCACCCCCAACAGAAGTTATGCTAAATGTGTGGGGTTTAGAAAGAGGTAGAGAGGGGCACCTGGGTGGCTCAGTGGGTTAATGCCTCTGCCTTCAGCTCAGGTCATGATCCTAGGGTCCTGGGATCAAGCCCCACGTCGGGCTCTCTGCTCCGCAGGGAGCCTGCTTCCTCTTCTCTCTCTGCCTGCCTCTCTGCCTAGTTGTGATTTCTCTCTGTCAAATGAATAAAATATTTAAAAAAAAAAAAAAAAAGAAAGAGGTAGAGATAGCTATTGTTTTGTGTTAACAGAAGAAAGTAGGCATTTCCTCTGGGAAAACTCAACATTATTCGGGGCAAGCTTAGCAATGTTTATTTCTGAAATTTTCAGCATATTTTACTGCTGTGTAAGGAATTCCTTGCCATTACCTGTTACATTTTGTTTACAAGAGGAGGATTCTATCTTCTGCAGAGATTAGACTGAGGTGATTTGCTAACATTTCTCTTACTTTCTTATCACTGGTGACTGACAGACAACTGATATTGCCTGACCTTCTCGTCCCATTAGAATTTTGGGAGAGAATCATGGGCACCCGTCTGGTACTGCCATTTCTGAAATGGGTCCTTATCACTCTCTTCATCTCCATCATCTTTGGCACCATCACCGCTAACATTCACTAAAACCTCATGTGGGACAGTCTGTATGCACTTAATACAAGTCTGCGAGGGAGGTACTAGATCCTAAGCTCCATGAGGACAGGGAACTATCTGGTTTATTCACTCCTAGATATTCTGCATTTAGAAAAGTGCCTGGCATGTAAGAAGCACTCCATGGATATTTATTGGCTACTGTTAATTTCATTTTATAGATGTACGAACAGAGGTATCGTGATAAACTCATGTGCACACTCAAGATCACACACTTGAACTCAAAGCTGGCTTTCTAGTCCTTCCAAAGAGGTGTTAGAACATCCCTTGGGAACAAGCATAGATGCCCCTTGCCTATGAGTGTAAAGAGGATCACTTTTATTTTTGAATTGGGTGGAAGCTATGGCCCACTTCTGCCAACAGTTGTTTAAGAGTGAAGGAGACAGGGGTTTGGGACATGCTTCCCCCTTTTCCTTCACCAAAACAACTAAAGACTTATACTAAATTGCATGTCTAATTCCAGCAAAGAAATAATTCAAGGGCCTCCTGGAGAATCCCAAATATGGCCATTTCCCTTTACTATTTTTGGACAAGGTTTAACCAGTTAAGATGTATTTGCTCACAGTAATCCAATGGCAAGTCTGAATTTTTAATGTTTAATTTTGCAAAGAATTTTCTAATTTCTCAGAAGTGTAATATTTGCAAATTCTTAAGTCTACATTTACAACTATCCTAAAAATTATCAGAATTTTTAAAAAAATAAATCAGATGCCTCTTTTCCTGCTTCTTTCCCCTCACTGCCTACGCCTCCATGGGCATCAGGCTCAATTACTAGAAAGGGAAACAACACACATTGCTTTAAATCAATGAACTCTGCAATAGTATTATACGAATGTCACTGGAGTGCTAGAGTGCAAAGAACAGTTGGAGGTATGGGATAATAGACATTTCTCTATCTTTAATAGCTTAATAGCCAATGCATGGAGACAGGGCATCTATTGAATACATATAACCCTGCAAAGCAACACAGAGTAACACTGAAGAACATGCTACAGTGGTGCATGGTGCAGGAGTACCACCGAGAAAGGAGAGATCACAAGAAGCTCAAGGACGGGAGGAGAATGGACAAAGTGGGGACGAAGCTGATCCTTGAGGAAGGAGTCAAAGTCATAGGATAAGGTGATTAGTATCTTTTATAAAATAGCAATTCAAGTTTCATAATGTAATTTTTTCCCGAGTTGTCTTCCATTTGTCTTAATTTTAATGATTTCGCTGTCCCATATATTAAAGATGTGAACTCAAATTTTTAGTTTAGAGAACAGAAGTATTTTTTTTTAAGATTTTATTTATTTATTTGACAGAGAGAGACCACAAGCAGACAGAGAGGCAGGCAGAGAGAGAGAGAGAGAGGGAAGCAGGCTCGCTGCCGAGCAGAGAGCCCGATGTGGGACTCGATCCCAGGACCCTGAGATCATGACGTGAGCCGAAGGCAGCGGCTTAACCCACTGAGCTACCCAGGCGCCCCGAGAACAGAAGTATTTTTATATCTCGATAGAAGAACACCTTTGGCCTTGCTCTCCATTTAAAATAACCACTTTTATTGCTGTATGAATGGTTATAGTTTGTCTTCATCATAGCCCTGGTCACTCACATTAGTTTGGTTTTATTTTGGTGTGGTTTTAAATGCATCTCTGATCCTCTTTAATCAAAATAATCAGCTGCATCTTTGACAGACTAGAACACACCTGACTATAGAATCCTACCACTAGAAGTAGTAGTTTTATAAATTGGTCATATTTTTCTGAAAGGGATTTGGACAAAATGAAAAAATATCTGGATAACTGGAAGTTCTATGACATCAATGGTAAATTGATTTGTGGGGTATGGATATTCGACCATGGAAAATACTGAGATGCCTGTACTTCCCACAAAGAGACTGATAGGTTTATTTTATTAAATTTACTCAAAAACTGGAAATTCACCTGTCTTTTATGCTGTTTGGTATAGTAAAGCCAGCTGACCCTCAAGCATCAGATACATTTTCATATAATTACATTTGTTGCAAGTCTTTCCTGCTGATGGACTTGTCTTGATGGTTCTTTGAATTTTTAAAGTTCTCTCTCTCTCTCAGCATTGTTTGAGCTTCATTAACATTATCAACCTCCATAGAATTGCTGGTTCACAATTTAAAACACCCTTCTAAAAGGAATGTGCCAAACAGAATGGCCCAGGAGCCCCAAAACAGAGATTTTTCAGCCCGACAAAGCAACCAAATTGAACTCTCTCATAGTTTCTTCACCAGAGCGAAAAGCCATATTGCGATCTTCCTTGCAAACACTTCAGAAATCAGCTGCATTAGAATAAAGGGACTGAGGCCCCCCTACCAGGCACTTTCTTGACTCTACACCCCCATTCCCACCTCCAACAGCCTATGGCGAAAGTCTTCCTGATGATTACAGTAACAAGCCATTCCCTGACTGTCAGGTGTGGAAATGTTGCTATCAACAAGCCAGCAGTCAGCCTCATTTGATGGAATTATAAATCTGGAAGGCTGGATCTGAGCTCTTATGCTGGCTTTTCCTGGCAGAGTAGACCCTTCCCCACGTAACAGTGCACTCTCCAGTGGCTAAGTGGGTCATTCCACATCCCAGTTTCTCAATTTCCGAACATTAGGAACCTCTCTTTTCTCACTCAAGACGGGGTATATGTCTTCCTGTCACCGGAAACTAACTCCCAAAGGACCGTGTTACCTATTACCCATTTAACATGTTGGGATTATGATGCCATTGACAACCACATAAAGTTGTTGCTAAAGCACGACTGGACAATTCCCAGACAGGGTCCAGTGCCCGGCAGTACTTCCGTGAGCTGCTATCAGGGGAATCTAGCAGCTTCCGACCTGCAAAATGAGCAGTTACCATCTTTACTCTGCAGTCTGCCTCCCGCACGGTGAGTTTCCTTGGGGCAGCTCTGCTGAACTCCTACAGATGACATCACTCTCTGAAGGATCAAACTGGGGACACAGGGCAAACTCCAGTGAAATCAAATGCCAACTTCTGAAAGTGTTGGGTAAATCAAGTATAACCTGATTCAGAAAGAAGAGGCAGAAAATGAATGACTTTCTCTGGGAGAAATTACTGGAGCCTCACTGGGTCAAGTGAGTGTCTCCGATTATTTGGTAGGAAGACTTGATTTGATTCCTTTGGGGAAGATAACTTGATTGGAATGTCAAAATCTATGAAATGTCCCTCTCAGATGGGAAAAGAGACAGACATTCCAGGAAGACAGATACTACTTTGGTCATAATGGTAACTATTAAGAATTCAGTCTAACTAGAGAGCAGATCTCCACTTTTTTTCATTTGCAAAATGCATATAATGCTCTAAAATGCTTTCTAGTCTATATATATTGATATATTTTAATGCGACATTTATTTTACTTTTTTTTTAAAAGATTTTATTTATTTGTTTGAGAGAGAGACAGTGAGAGAGAGCATGAGAGGGGAGAAGGTCAGAGGGAGAAGCAGACTCCCCATGGAGCTGGGAGCCCTATGCGGATTTGATCCCAGGCCTCTGGGATCACAAACTGAGCAGAAGGCAGTTGCTCAACCAAATGAGCCACCCAGGTGCCCTATTTACTTTTTTTAACAATAGTCTGAATTCACTGAATTCACTGTAAACATCTTGAAACCCCTCCTCTGAATAAGCTTTCAAAATCTGTTGTAAAGTGTTACAAAAGCTACTTCTCAGAATCAGCATGGAAACCTTTTGAATACATGTCTATTGAGTTCAATATTTTCTCAGGCTCCTCAGAGGACAGAAAAAGCCGGGTCAGTGAATTAAGCTCAAAGAGTGAAGGGAAGAAATCTCTACAGGGACAAACTATGTAATCAAATTTAGATGTTATCTTGGGGACTGGGGAGGGAGGAAACCCCCCAAAAGAGCTCTGCCTGAAAATACACTAAAATACAGATCTGTGAACAGATCCAAACTGTAAGTGTGTGTGTATGTGTGTGTGTGTATGGATACACACACACATATGTAAAATAAATATATGTAATATATATGTAAAATACACACTTATTATATATCATATATTTTGTATTTTTTATATATATGTACATCTATCTATACACACATATATATACTATATATACAACCACAGAGGTGATCCATTGACTTCTTTCTCCACAACAGAGAAGGAAAAAGATACATAAGAAAGTAGTATAGGAAAATTGCATGTATTCGAAATTCAAATCAATACCAAAAGGAACTAGGGAAGCAACTATTACATACATTTCAGTCTTACTATTAATAGAAATCCTTGCTTTGTTCATTCAAAGGAGAGTTTTCCTTTCAATGAAGATGGTATGAAAGCCCTGTGCTTCTGGAGGCCCCTCATCAATCATTAATGGTTGAAAATTAAGGAGTGGTAAATACATGGAATGAACAGTCTGGTTCCAGCTATGATGACCCTAAAAAGGCACTATTGTCAGGCAGGATTCAGCCCAAAAATAAAAACAACTTTTCAAGTGGACAGTTGGCTACTTTGAAGATTCCCAAGAAAAACTGATCTATAAAATACCTACCTTCTTATGTTAGTTAAATACTCTTCTGACTATACTAAAGGCTTATTCATGCCCCTCATTTACTAGTAGAATACATATTTTCTTACAATAAAAATAAACTCTAGTTTGGAAAATAGGAGCTATCAAACAGACTGTATAATCTACTGTCCAATATGTTGATAAATGATTGAATTCTGCTCCCCACCACACGCCCCCCACCCCCAGAGTGAAACATGAGAAATTCTGTCCTTAAATAGTGCTTTGGAGGCATCACCGAAGACTGAGGGATCTGTGAACCTACGTCCTGGTAACTAAATGTGGAAAAGATTTTATTCTGGAAGCAGATCTGGAAGCGGATCAAGAGAGCCCTGAATAGAAGCAGCTTAAGGAATCAAAAGACTGCATAATGAAGTCTCTGCTTCCTCTAAATGCACATGATAAACTTCTGGAATTGCTGAAAGTCGGCCTCTTATAACCATCATCGGTGGAACGAGAGCCAGCTTGGAGCTGAGACACAGAAGCTGGAACAACAGAGCAGCGATCAGATAAGCCTTGTGGCCACGAGCAAGCCCCCTCGCCGCTCCTAGCTCCCTTCCCTATAGTGTCGACTCGAAGCTCAAATGAGACAGCCTGTGCAGTGTGAAACTTGCAAGGCAGCGAGCTCCTTCAGTTTGGAGCGGCAACTGCTACAAGCCACCTTCACTGATCATCAGGATACCGCCCAGGACCGCCCAGGACAGCGCAGAGATGCTGCCCGGGAGTTCACAGTGAATTTGCAAGCCTGATGATCAGTGAAGGGAATGAAAATTCTAACTGCCCCCTGCTCAGATCCAAGGGTGTACGCAGATTCTTCAAAGGAAACTGAGAAAACAAGTTTGTTCTTCCAAGTCCCCTGCTATCAGGTGGTCTGAATTCACACGATGAGGTCAAGGTTGCTGTGCTCTTAACAGGCGGCAGAGACCGCTGCCTTGTGAGGAATCTGCCCGCACGTGTGGCTCAAAGCTGCAGCTGGACGTTAACTCTAATTATGTTTTAACACTAATTAGTAATGGCCCTTTGCATAATCCTGTCTCATAAGGCTCTTTGCCAAAATGGTCAAGGGCATCATTTGTTTTTCTGGACGACAGTGATTATTCTAGTCAGTGAGGATCAAAACCGTGCTGGCCGGTATGTCTGCTTCCTTTTCCTTCATTCACCGACTCACCCATTCAATGACACAGCAGGCACTATTCTGCTCGTTGGCAATAAAGAGATCACAGAAAATATCTACTTTGAGGAGCTCACTGTTGAGCTGAAAAAAATAAAAATGTCTATAGGAAACCAAAGGACCACAATCCATGCTATGAGAGAAGCACAGAGTCCAATGAACACTTCGGACTTTTGTGGAGACTATATGAGCTTTTGTTCCAAGTGTGGACGGTGTTTGAGTGATGTCTTTTTAATGGGATGACAAAAGTTGAAGGCTTGTGGCAGGAAGGCACTCCCATATTTTGTTTCAGCTGCTATGGGAGAAAAGGGGAAGAAAAGAAGGGAGTGAAGCTGACACACCCTTATGACAATCCTAAAGCCCTTCTTCAAAGATGCCAGGACGGACCCCTGAGAGACACATAGTTGGCAGCACGCGTCTACCGTGCAAGGACTCAAAGCCCATTCGCTCTCCGATTCTAGTCTGTTTTCCATCCATTAAAGGTAATTTGTTACAAAGATGCTTCACTGCTTACATAAAGACATTGTGTGCCAATGGATTCACCAGGATAAGAATGCTTTCTGGAAAGTAAAGCATTTACTGAGCCCCAAGCCTGTGCTACTACAAGAGTACTTGTGACCCACTATTTCTTTCTCTTGTAACCTTACAATACAGGACAGGCGCTCCCCCTACCCATAACAGCTGGCTTCTATGACCCTCTACTTAAAAACAGGGCCATTTGTGGAAAAGGATGTTGGCCTGATGGGGTGGAGGGAAAAGTACCTCTAGGTTCTGTTTTTCCAATTTACAATGTGTATTCATCATTCTTGGGGGAAACTATGTTTGAATGGACACCCTTTCTTAAATCACTGTAGGAGCCCAAGAATGTTTTGCTAGTATTGATAATGATGCCTGGCCTAAATATTAACAAAAATCGGTACTGAATGTTGATGCTGCTACGTGTCTCCAGTAACACAGACCTAGTTCAGCTCTAAGTTTTGGTTTTAGAATACTTCTCAAAGTTGCTCCTACACATTTAATTTAAAACAACAACAAAAAACACTCATGTGTTTAAGCTCCCACTCCCAGTGTGGATGCACCTGGAGATGTGGCTTCTAATTAAACAGTATGGTTAAATGAAGTCATAAGGTTGGGTCTCTGCTCTATCCGGATTAAGGTTCTTATAAGAAGGCACACGAGAGAGCTCATTCTTTCTTTCCTCACGTGCACGCACAGAGGAAAGGCCAGATGAGCACACAGTAAGAAGGTGCCACCTGCAACCCAAGGACACCAGACACCAACCCTGCTGGCACTGTGGTCTTGGACTTCTGGCCCCCAGACTGTCAGACCTTTCTGTTTTACCACCCAGTCTGTGTTATTTTGTTATGGCACTCTGAGCAGATTAATACAAGGGATACATTAATATCGTTAATAGGTCCTGAATTGGCTTGCATCTGAACTAAAGGGCATCGAGATGTCCGGTAAAAAGGAGTATAAACCAGGAGCAAGATGGGTCAACGTTTCTTTGAGACCACCACTGAGGGCAAGTGTCAGTGTGGCATCACTTTTGATCAATGTCCAAGGGGATCTGCTCCATCGCAGTAGTAGATGTATGAGAAGCATTGTCTCCAGAGCCATTTGGCTTAAAAATCTCCACAACACCAGCAACAAATTCAGCAGAGCCACGGAATGAAAAGACACATAGTCCCCTGGCCGTGACCACTCAACGTGGAACCACAAGAGGGGTTCACACTCATTAATATAATAGATGTGGCCTTTAAGAGGGAAGCTCAGTATATTACCCAATTTTCAGTCTGTATTGATATCGGGCAATCTTAACTACTTCTTTTGTTTCTTTTCAAATTTTAGTTAGCAATCTCTTCATTTGCATTTTTGGTATTGACCACAAGGCAATCTTGTTTCTCATTCCTAACGAGTCATTCTCGGTACCAGCTCATTCCCTCACTGCCTCCTGCTGTCAGGTCTCATATTTTCCCAATTCTATGTGGAAATACTTGTTATTCTTTTATTTCTTTTTTCCAGTCATTCTACCTTCCTCTCCCTCTCCCTCTTTTATCATCAATGAACAGTTTTCGCACTAATAAGTAACACTTTGAGCAGTAAACTTGTCAATATATTTTTTGTAACTTCTAATGTGAAAATACTAGACTCTCAAGAAAATAACTCAAAACACAAAGATGGGGAAAAAATGGGAAGTTTTGTTTAATGTGGGAAGTTTTCTTTTTATCTACGTTTATCCTAACTGGTGCAGCAGCCAGTACAGTTCTTAAAAGTACCGACAAGAAAGCAGAGAATGGATCACAACCACAGCATTATCAGCAAGGCAGTATTTCATCGTATTAATACCTCTCGAACAGGACTGATATGTAAGTTACATGCTTTTACTAAAAATGAGACCCTTCACAATGCCAGTGACATACCTGCTGTGGCCACACCACGCACACTGGCCCGTGCTGACATCGGGAGTCCTGTTCACAACTCTCAACACTGCCTACAGCTTGGTTTGGGGGCTCTGCTGTTAGTTTTATCCCGAATCATGGTGTAAAAGACATTAAAATCAATCTGTGAATCACATGCAAGCTCATGCCATCTACCTTCCTTTTTCCCTGTGAAAAATGAACACAATCAAGTGTTGCATTTTACTCACAATCTTCTACGAACAGGGCTCGCCAATGAAGCTAACTGGTAAAAAATGCCAGCAGCATGGAATTCAAAGGACTTGGATTCCCATCCCATCTCTGATGCTAACTTGCTAAGCAATCTTGAGCAAGTCATTTAATTCTCTGGATCTCATTTCCTCAACTGCAAAGAAAATAAGTTGGACCAGGTCACCTACAAGATCCTTCCTCTAGAACATTATTCTGCTTACAATGAAATCCTAATGCCCGTGTCATCATCACCTCCTAAAATGTCTCCTTGCGTCCTCCCTGAGCTAGGTGGATTCCTTTCCTCTCCCCTTGCCTCTCTGCCATGTACCCTGAATGTAACTCTCACATAGCACTTATCAGACTGTTAGGATTTATTTGACTCTCTTGTTAGACTGCAAGCCCCCAGAGACCAGACACTGGGTCTTTTATCTCCATGCCCCCTAGGTTTGTAGTAAGGCCACAAACGATATATACTGATAGCCACTCAACCCACCAATACCTTCCCAGCCACACTTTGTCAAAGGGTCTTGTCAGAAGAGGTACCAAAAATAGAAATAAAACTCTGTACTCCTCTTATCTAAATAGTCCATCTGGAGGAAAATATGTTCACCCTAGCTTGAAAGAGGAGGAAATATTTAGAAATAACTCAAAACCCCAACCACACTTAATGTAGCTCTAAGTAAATGTTTAGCACAGACCACACTGTTTGAATAAACAGTGTGGGCACGGTGAGGTACTCCCACCCACCAGTCTGGCAGGAACCCTCCTGAAACCCAGGTTCCCTGAAGCCAGCCCAGGGCCCCACTTCATAAGCAGGTCTTCCAAGCACAGCGGTCAGACCTGCTATGTTAACTCTCTCCTTTTTTTTTTCCTTTCTCTAAAGATTTTATTTATTTATTTGACAGACAGAGATCACAAGTAGGCAGAGAGGCAGGCAGAGAGAGAGAGGAGGAAGCAGGCTCCCCACCGAGCAGAGAGCCCGCTGTGTGGCTCGATCCCAGGACCCTGGGATCATGACCCGAGCTGAAGGAAGAGGCCTTAACCCACTGAGCCACTCAGGCGCGCCTATGTTAACCCTTTTTAAACAGATGATAACTCCATTGCATCACAGCTTGGCAGAATGAGCAGAAGTGCACTAATTACTTTAAAAATCTGATTAAAATCCTTTAAAATATAGATATCACCTGGGCTCCATGTGCCACCTGCCTCTTCAGACCTACACCTGAGGCTTAGTCTTCAGCTTGAGAAACATCATTTTTGTTATTCCAGCAAATTGTATTTTCTGTTAATTAACTACATAAATACATAAAGTGAACAAGTGAGTCAACCTTCCTGTGTTGCTCTCCTAACCTTTTATGTATATGTTTAAACTTACCAAAAACTATGGAATTGTGTTCTGATTACTGAAAAAACTACACAAACCAGTCCTTTTGCTCAACTGAGTTTAGTTTCTGACTGTCATACAGGGAATAGTAATCTCCAGCAGTCTAGTAAAGCCTGTAGAACAGCCCTCAATTCAGAAAAGTTGCTTTAAATGCCCAAAATAGAATACATGGTACTGCAAATGAAAAACATCATAATGAAATCCAGTTACCAAAATATTAAAAAATAATTCACGAAATAGTAGGGCGCTTGGGTGGCTCCGTTGGTTAAGCGTCTGCCTTCAGCTCAGGCCCCGGGTCCTGGGATTGAGCCCCGCATCAGGCTTCCTGCTCAGCAGGGGAGTCTGCTTCTCCCTCCCCCTCTGCCTCTCCCTGCACTCATACTCTCACGTGCTCTCTCTCAACTAAATTTTTAAAATTTGCTCAAAAAATAATAATTCACAAAATAGTAATCTATGTACTTTTTTTTCATTAACACAATAAATAATGTCATCTTAGGAGCACATCTATAATAACTATGATAATTACTGAGCCTAAACACTTCAACAAATACAATATGAAAACATCTATGATTTCTTTTGGTACTTCTACTAATACTGTAGTTTGTTCTCAACCTTCATAATGGAAGGAAAAGCTACATTCCACTTAGAAATTAAAGAAAATAAAGATGTAATAGATGTAGTAATTTTTCTTTTTTTTTTTAAGATTTTATTTATTTATTAGAGAGAGAGAGAAAGAGCACACAGGCAGACAGAGTTGCAGGCAGAGGCAGGGCGAAGCAGGCTCCCTGCAGAGCAAGGAGCCCGATGTGGGACTCGCTCCCAGGACCCTGGGATCATGACCTGAGCCAAAGGCAGCCGCCTAACCAACTGAGCCACCCAGGCGTCCCTGTAGTAATTTTTCTTATGCAAATTCACAGGCAGGCAGAGGAAGAGAGAGAAGCAGGCTCTCTGCTGAGCAGGGAGCCTGATGTGGGGCCCAATCCCAGGACCCTGGAATAATGACTTGAACTGAAAGACAGCCACTTAACCAACTGAGCCATCCAGGCATCACTGTTTGACCATAGTCTTTAAATTAAATAAATAAATAAAGCAAATTAGTTACCAAACTAATGTGATTTTTGCATAAAAATGTCTACTTCTGGCTTCTCTGGTGAAAAAAATACGCAGACCAAGCCACACTGGGCTGGCATTCCACCAAGGCAGTGTGCAAGCGGACGGAGTGGCAGCCATCCCCTTACAGGTGGTGCGAACTCGTCTTCCATGGCCACTTGCGCCTGGCCCCCCTCGGGGCTGTTACTGACCTGGCTCTTGCAGCAGCCTCTGCTGGATGGCCTTTTCCACTTCATGATCACCTCTGAGTGACAAGTGGTATATCTGCATTCTAATACAAGCGTACTTGAACTCTGTGTGCAGACTCGCGTGCTCCCTAGCTAACTTTGTCTTCTCCTTTCAGCCATGGACACGTTACAGGCCTGTGCGAGCCACTTGTCTATGTAGTTTTACTAAAGCACGGCTCTGCTCAGTTATTTACATACTCTCTTTGGCTGCTGCGCTGAACTGAACTGTATTCCCCCCAGATTCATATCTTAAAGCCCTAATCTCCCACTGTGATGATATCTGAAGAAAAGGTTCTGGGAGTTTTTAGGTTTTGATGAGGCCCTGAGGGTAGGGTCCTCATGATGAGATTACCGCCCTAATCAGAAGAGGTACTAGAGAGATCGCTTTCCTTCTCTGTCTCTTCCTCCCACCTCTCTCTCTCTCACTCCCTCCCTGCCTCTCTCTTTCCATTTTTTTCTCTCCCTCACTCACAGCCCATGTGAGGACACAGCGAGAAGGCAGAGGTCTGCCAGCCAGGAAGAAAAGAGAGGACACATCAGAAGCAGCACCTTGATCTTGGACTTCTCAGCCTCCAGAACTGTGGGGAATAAATTCCTGTTGTTTAAGCCTACAGTATTTTGTGAGGGTGCCCTGAGCTAAGACAGCTGCTTTCACACAATGGCGAGCTTGAGTAGTGGAGACAGGTTCTGTGGCCCTCAAATCCTAAAATATCTACTGAACAGTCCTTGACAGAGAAAGTTTGCCAACCCCTGCTGTAGTTATTGCATGAAATTATGGTTCTAGTTCTAGAATTTTTATAGAGAGGAATTTAAGGATGGTTAGTGGGAACTATGCTGACATAACAGATCTCTTACTCTTCCATAAAGGAGTCGGGAGGGCAGGTAGCTAAAGTGTTGCCACACCCCCACTAGGGCGACCACCAAGAATCCCACACTGCGCCAAGCCCTCCACCCTGCCACTGCACGTGCTCATGTGGCCAGAGCTGTAATCTGTGATGGCTGAGCATCTGGGTTCCAAACCCCCTCCCCCGGGCTGACTAGAAACACACCCTTAATGAGGGGTTCTGAAAGCTATGAGATATCAAGAGCATACTAAGGACATAGTCTTGATCATAGAACTCACAACAAATATCTAGTTCCCAAAAAATACTCAATGCAAGAATGCTTGCTGTAACAGCCACAAGAACAAAATACCCTTTTATTAATAGCTCCATGGGGAACGAAGCGAAAGCGACTGTGTGCATGAGAAACTATAAATTGTTGAGAGTGTGTCTGTGGAATATTGTTGTGGGGAAAAAAAATCAAGTACTTTGGCAAGCCAAAGCAACAGGGTAGCATCTAAGATCTGCGTTTTAGAATCAGACAGAGATGGATTCAAATCCAGACCCTGAGCCATGCTTTCTTTGGCACCTAGCTCTCCCAGTCTCACAACGTCAGCCTCTTCGTCGATGGAATGGGAATGAGGTGCCTCATCTGTGGGTGACTGAAATTTCATAAGGTCAGTTATTACATAGAAAATGTGTTCAAGTGCATGGGTATAAAAGAGGCTCTCAAAAGGGTAGTTATTCTCACGAGTCATTGGAGGATTTCTTCTCAGTGGGTAATTTTTTTTTTTAATGAGAATACTTTTTCTTTTCCTGAATGAAGTGACACTGACTGACAGTACAGCTATCCCCACGTTTTGCCAAGTTATTGAGACCATCCGTCATTGAGGATGGGTGAATTATTAAAAAATAAAAACGTGACACAGGTTGTAAAGGGAACAGGTTAGAAAGGGAAGAAGCCATTTGATGTCACTTGTGCACCAGCCCCTGCAGAGGGAGGGGGCCCCATCCCTGGGTCCTGTTAAAAAAAGCACACACAGGGGTGTGTGTGTGTGTGTGTGTGTGTGTGTGTGTGTGTGTGTGCTTTTTTTAAAGCACTCTGGGTTTCCAACGACTCTGGGTTTCGGCTCAGGTCGTTATCTCAAGGTTGTAGGATCAAGCCCCGTATCAGGCTCCGAGCTCAACAGAGAGTTTGCTGGAGATCGTCTCTCCCTTTCCCTTCCCCCACCCACTCTCTTTCTCTCTCTAAACAAATAAATAAAATCTTTAAAACATACACAGTTTTCTGTCTCTAGCTTCTCTTATCAGAAATATGTGCACTCAGCCTTCATAACTCTGTGTGTGTGTGTGTGTGTGTGGTGTGTGCATATGCCTGTGCGAAAAAAAACATAAAAAGAGGCCAGAGAGCTTTGTGATAAACTCATTCTGAAGAATCAAAATTTATTTTCTGCTGGTGAGTTACCTTAATTATCCCTCCTAGAGACCCTGCACTGCGAATATATCGGTTGTGATTTGAAATTAATCCTTCTGGCCCTGAGTTTTCTCATGTGTTTTGAAGGGAAAATAACTGTCCTTTATTCCACAGGAATATTATAAACATCAGATGAGATACTGTGTAAACAACATGCTTCGAGGAGGACAGTGACAAATAAGATCTGTCCTAAGGACCATAACGATGATGGATAGGGGTTTCGGTAATCTTGTGGTATGTGGGAAGACTCCAGAGCTGGCAAAATTTATATTGGAGAAGACTTAACAAGATATAAGAGTCTCAAGTATCTAACAGGCTGCCTTGTAGAAGAGGAATTTGTCATTGGGGAAGGTAGAGTACAGAGCAAAGGAGACATATTTCTAATTAGACGAGACTCCACGCTCCCTAACGAAAAAGCAAGAAAGTTCCACAGTCAGTTCCTATCGGCAGCCCTCTTCCACGTCCATCACTAACCTCAACTTTCAGTTACTTGTACAAGTATATGTTTCACTTATTGTGTAGAATAGAATGTTCACACCTGGCTTAAGCAAAGGGACTCACACCTTCAGCATAGGGACTCGAGTTAGTCTTTTGTGCTTGCGAAAACTCTTTACACATTGTCTAGCAGGTTGTGGATGCTCAATACCCATTTACTAGAACGAAAACAGAAAATGAAAATGCTGTTCTAATATAGATCCCATGTCATGACACAGCTAGTACGAGCATGCCTCCAGCAGTCCTATCCTCTCCTAGACCCCCCTGTAGGGAATTATAATGATGTGCTTATGTTCGTATCTGTAGTAGAGATGCTGATCTGTATCTTGGCTTGATTTTTCTCCTCTGTGTTAACAAAGGGAAGGTTCTATTTAGGGGGCCAGTGGGAGGGAAAGCTTGTTATTTCAAAATACTTCACCATAGACAGGCAATCATCTGTGATGAAATTCCTTAAGTGCAATTGTCCAAATGTGCATTTCATTCTTGGCAATAAAAGAGTCCTAGCCTATATCCAATGACCTATAAATCATAGCTAGGATATTTCTTTATGCAAATTAAATTTGTGTCACACTCATCAATAAAAAAGAAAATGGCCATGAATATTATGGTTGTTGCAGTAGTGCAAAGTTAAGAGTTGTTATACCTATTTGTAGGATATGTCAGTGTGGCTAATTATTTTTTTTAAGATAATGTGCTTGGAAAGAATTCACAGGGAAATAAGCCTTATGAACTGATCATTAAATGAGAAAGGGTTTTTAAATAGTCAGGAATATAAAAATAAGCAACCAGCTGGATTAACCTTACCAACCTAAAAAATAAAATCCACATAATAAAGAGACACTCATGTTATTTTTATGGCAGTTATTATAAACCCCAAGAACTAATTACGTTAGAGCACAGTTTGTTTGTTTCTCTTCAACCCTGTTTTTCCTTTTAACTTAAATTATAAAGATCCAAGTCTTTAACCACGTACTCTAGAATCTCCGCCTTAAAAAGTAAACAAAATATAAAGAAAGGGAGAGAAAATTATGTCACTTTACTTGAATGAGAACTTACGAGTGCAAAATGAAACATGTCTTGCATTTCTCAACTAATAGAGCATGACATATTAACCCTATAGATACTAAGAAGGGCAAGAAGATTCACACAACATACCCGTTTCCTCAGATTGCAAGTAAGAGTGAGATTCCTTGAGAAGGAGTTTGCAAAAGCTGTATAGAAGTCCAGGACTTTGAGCAAGGCTTCTCGCTTGATGATGTGGAGATCACAGTATGTCAGTGCTCGGACATTGGCACACGCGTGAGCAAGGGTGGTTTCCTTCCAGAAGATGTCTCCAAATACATCACCTTTCCCTGGAAAATAGTATCAGATATGGATTCAACTATCTACACTAGTTCTTATCCTAATCACTATTTTTTTTTAAAGATTTATTTTTTTGACAGATAGAGATTACAAGTAGGCAGAGAGGCAGGCAGAGAGAGAGAGAGGAGGAAGCAGGCTCCCAGCCAAGCAGAGAGCCCGATGCGGGGCTTGATCCCAGGACCCTGGGATCATGACCTGAGCCGAAGGCAGAGGCTTTAACCCGCTGAGCCACCCAGATGCCCCTCCTAATCACTATTTTTACACAGTTTTGGTATTGATCGACTCGCATAATTTAGAACCTGAGTGGATAACCCCATTCAAATAGGTGTAACAATGCATAACACTTTCATATAATATGTAAAGTAACATCACCCTGAATTCAATTCTTGATGGAAATCCCGAGCGGTATGAATAAATAAAATCCAACAGAGAAGCCAAAAATCTCATTTTAACAAATAGTTTCATTACCTTCTGCCATCGAACTTTTCCCATTCTGACTAGAAGGAGCAAAGGTGACTTTTTAGTTTCATTCTTTCTTCTGCTCCTTCTGTAGAGATGACAGTAGATTGCACTATATAAGGATCTACTGTTCCAGCCTTTATAAGTCTAGAACTGATTTGACATATATTAAACATACATTATTCAGCAACTAAGTCTTATGCTCCAGGCAGACGAATACTGGCCATGACTTATTACCTGAGGATGCCTTTCCCTCTCTCCTGAGCCAAACTCTATGCAGGGCCTCAGGGCCCAGCCCAGAGGGGTGGGGGTGTGTGCTCCCCATCACAACTATAAAGCTTAAATTGCTGAGCAGGGGAACACATGGAGACTCGGGTTTGTTACTCTATCAACAGTTCCATGAAGAGTGCTCTACTGTAGTAAGACGTGGATATCTTTTTAAAATTCTGCAAATTACCCAGAAAGAACACCAGGCACTGGTGACCGGAACTCCACAGTTCCCCACCCCAAATCCAGAGTAGTTAGCTGCCCAGACAAGGTGGGGATAAGGAACACTCAGAGATGAAGTGCCAAAAGGACTTTCTGTGGAGGCAGTTGCATGAGAGCCCCTGGCTTCTGAAACTCCTCAACTGCATTCTCTGTTCCTCTGCAGGAAAGGGAAAGTTTGGGAGTGGAACAAACAAGGAGTCTACCCAGGCAGGAAAGATCTTCTGGAAGGCACTGTGCCAAAGACTTATGCTTTCGATGCTCTAACCACAGAGGTGAGGAAGTATCTGCTCTCATCATGAAGACTGAAGCCAGAACTAACAAGAAAACAGGAAGAAGAAAGGCATCTTATAACACTTCAGGCCAGCTAGACAAGCAGAGAGAAAAGATAACAGTAACCAGAGAAATGAGAGAAAGAGAGAGGCACAGAGGTTGAGGATGAGGGAATAACAGTACAGGCTCTTGAAAATCCTTAGAGAACCATGAATCACTCTGGGATGGAAACAGAAAACATGCTTATTATTGAGAAAGTAGTTAAAACTATCATGTAATCATACGCTCAGCATAAAATAACCATAATGGATACATAATTCATCTTGAGCAATCTTATTTGTTTCTGGACACTTCAGAATTTTCTTCTAGTTAGTGACACTGTTCAACAACTCAACTGTCTGATAGCCAGGCATTCATCGAAGGAAGGTTAGAGACCTCCACTGACATTCATCGATTTCAGAAATCTGTAAGTGACATTCTCTAAATTTTAAACAAGTAATTCCATTTCAAGTTTATCTTTGTGTATGAGAATGGTCAAGTTTCATTCTTCTGTAATAGCTGAAAGACCTCAATTTGAGGCAGGAATCTATCAAAATCCTAGAGGAGAACATAGGCAGTAACCTCTTCGAAATCAGCCACAGAAACTGCTTTCAAGACATGTCTCCAAAGGCAAAGGAAACAAAAGTGAAAATGAACTTTTGGGATTTCATCAAGATCAAAAGCTTCTGCACAGCAAAGGAAACAGTCAATAAAACAAAAGGCAATCCACAGAATGGGAGAAGATATTCTCAAATGACACTACAGACAGAGGGCTGATATCCAAGATCTATAAAGAACTCATCAAACTCAACACTCAAAAAACAGATAATCACATCAAAAAATGGGCAGAAGATATGAACAGACACTTCCCAAAGAAGACATACAAATGGCTAACAGACACATGAAAAAATGTTCATCATTAGCGATCAGGGAGATTCAAATCAAAACCACATTGAGATACCACCTTCCACCAGTTAGAATGGCCAAAATTAACAAGACAGTAAACAACAAGTGTTGGAAAGAATGTGGAGAAAGGGGAACCCTCTTACACTACTGGTGGGAATGCAAGTTGGTGCAGCCACTTTGGAAAACAGTGCAAAGATTCCACAAAAATTAAAAATAGAGCTTCCCTATGACCCTGCAATTGCACTCCTGGGTATTTACCCCAAGGATACAGATGTAGTGAAAAGAAGGGCCATCTGTACCCCAAAGTTCATAGCAGCAATGGCCACAATCGCCAAACTGTGGAAAGAGCCAAGATGCCCTTCAACAGATGAATGGATAAAGAAGATATGGTCCATATATACAATGGAGTATTATGCCTCCATCAGAAAGTATCAATACCCAACTTTGTATCAACATGGACGGGATGGGAGGAGATTATGCTGAGTGAAATAAGTGAAGCAGAGAGAGTAAATTATCATATGGTTTCACTTACTTGTGGAGCATAAGGAATAATATGGAGGACACTAGAAGAAGGAAAGGAAAAGTGAATTGGGGTAAATTGGAGGGGCAGACAAAGCACGAGAGACTGTGGACTCAGAAACAGGGTTTTGGCGGGGAGGAGGGTGGGAAGTTGGGTGAGCCTGGTGGTAGGTATTAAGGTGGTCATGTATTGCATGGAGCACTGGGTGTGGTACATAAACAATGAATCTTGGAACATTGAAAAAATAAAATTAAAAAAAAAAAAAAGACTGTGGGTTAAAAAAAAAGTAATTCTGGGGCGCCTGGGTGGCTCAGTGGGTTAAGCCGCAACCTTCAGCTCAGGTCATGATCCCAGGATCCTGGGATCGAGTCCCACATTGGGGTCTCTGCTCAGCGGAGAGCCTGCTTCCCTTCCTCTCTCTCTGCCTGCCTCTCTTGTGATTTCTCTCTGTCAAATAAATAAAATAAAAATCTAAAAAAAAAAAAGTAATTCTAATTGTAAGTATTTATTCTAGCTGCATTATCAGAAGTACCACATTTAATGATAAGCATATTCATTGAATGAGCACTGAGTAATGTATAGAAATATGGACTCATTATATTGGATATTTGAAACTAATATTACACTATATGTTAATTATATTTCAATTAAAAATAAATAAACTGAGAAATACTTATAAAAATTATTACATTATACTGGGGCGCCTAGGTGGCTCAGTGAGTTAAAGCCTCTGCCTTCGGCTTGGGTCATGGTCCCAGGGTCCTGGGATCAAGCCCCACATCTGGCTTTCCGCTCAGCGGGGAGCCTGCTTCCTCCTCTCTGCCTGCCTTGTGATCTCTGTCTGTCAAATAAATAAATAAAAATCTATAAAAAAATATATTATACTATAAAAATGTGTATATAGATCTACAGAATAATGGATAAATATTCATTGATTGATGAATGCATCATCAATAGATAAAAATACTCCACATATAAATCAATTTCCCCTTGCCAATATAGACCATTTTAAAATATGGAGGCATTCAAAGGTCTATTATGTATTTTATTTTACCTAACTGCTGAAATTAAAATTCTAACCTTACTTCTCTCCAAAAATTTAAATTACTTATCTTTTTGTATCATGCATAAATAAAAAGCCTATGATGTGACAAGAATAGCATTAAGTTAGAATATAAACTCATGAGGGCAGAGAATTTTCTCTGGTTCATCCATTCAGGTCAACACCCAATGCTGAGAATAGTTCAAGAGCTCATGGGGCACCTGGGTGGTGTAGTCAATTAAGCATCCTATTTCTGGTTTTGGCTCGGGTTGTGATCTCAGGGTCATGAGACTGAGCCTCCTCATGCTCCGATGGGGCTTCTGCTTGCGATCCTCTCTCCCCTCTCCCTTTGCCCCTACCCATGGTGTAATCTCTCTCACTCTCTAAAATAAATAAAAAATCTTAAGAGTTCAACAGATATTTACTGAAAAAAAAATGTGAATGAAAAAAGGGGAGAAGAAGAGAAAGACACAGAAGAACAAATTGGGAAATGTGAGATCCAAGTTACACATGGGGCTCCACCTGTAAGGGTGTGGCTTAGACCAAGTGATTAACTTACCCTGAATCGGCATCTGTTCTTTTAACCCTTAAGAGAACAAGATGAACAAAAACTAATCTCAAGGTTTCTGTGCACCTATAACCCTAGAGTAAGCCCACTAAAAGTCATCAAATTATATTTTCATGGTAATATTTTTTCTATGCCACATGTAAAAGAAAAAGACTTTAAAATCTAGGGCCTCAACTCCAAATCCCATTAAAAGACTAAAAAGCACCAGCAAAGTTAACTGAGTCAACCAATGTAAAACTTGTCCCTTGATTCTCCCCTTAAAAAAAGTGTAGAGAAGCCTAGAAAAACTGACAAATGTGGGTAATTCTGCTCCCACTGTCGGAATTCACATTATGTAATAAGCAATACTATCTTCTGACATAGAATTTCCATTAGGATACACAATATATCAATTGGATATTAATCTAATCAATAATTTTAAGGTGTGTTTGATTTATCCAGTTGTCTTTATCATCTTCTAGTCGCTCAATTCACAATGAACTTTTATGGCTCTTCTGGAAGATGGGTCTTGAAAATCAGTTAATTAATTTCGCAGCCACAGTAGAGCTAGCTAATGTCCTTCTTCAAGGACTATTATGCACATGGCACCGAGGCTGTGGGATTATGAGTGGAGTCTCCCAATAACTGCACCATTTCAGGGCTGGGAACTCGTGTTCATCTTCGTGGCTACAGAATATTTGATGCTAGTTTCTAGGTCAGCTCTCACTGGGTGTAAGTAGTCTCAGCTATAAACATTTTAGAGCTTGAGAAAACTAACCTTCCCCCAAAGCCCTAAAATTAGTAGAAAAGCTCACACTCAACATGAAAGTTGTTGTTTGTCCTATTTATATTTTCTCAGTTCTTTGCATCAAGTCTTATGAAGTATTTCACTTCGAAACCACAGGAAACAGGATTGGAAAATAGGAGCAAATGTTTCAGATTCACAGACTAGGAAACTGGAAAATGTCAAGGCAAACAGAGACGACAAGTTACAACATAATTAAAGGAGCGATGTTTAGGGATTATGAGCCCCAAAGGGGCTGGTTTTACAACCAAAGCTTTTTAAAAATTTTGAAACATTAATGGATTTCATTAATCCATAAGGAAATGGATTAAACTTAATGCATAAGAATCACCTCAGTTATTCATTGATGAGTATAGCCAATGAATCCCTAAATATACAGCATTCGAAACTTAGGTCGTTTCCTGTGGGGTGCAGTGATGGGTCTGATGATTCTTCTACAGAATGGATCCAATCCTTGTATTCACTTGTATGTATTAGTCAGCCCTTCACTATGATTAATTATTACATTAGGCTCATAAACTTTATTGTGAATACACATGCCTAAAAATACTCCTTTATAAATGAGCAACACTATGAGTTTTAGAATTATATGATTTTTAATGGACTTTGACTATTACCAACAGCTAGTTTCATACAGTAATGTTTTTAACGAAAAGAACAGAAATACACGGTGATGAGTGTGAAAATTAAGAAATTATATAGGTGTGTTAGAATAGAACCTCTTAAAACCTTTAGAATCGATGCCTGCCAATCTTCAGTGATGTCCAATGTCATTCAGTTCAAAAATCATAATGGGTACAAACTTTCAGAGAAGCAAATAATTCTTACCTACTAAAAAAAAAAAAATCACTGATTAAGCTTATAATTTTTGATTTACACAAAGAGTGAGCCAAATCGCTCTAAGCGATTTAAAAATAGAATATCCTGACATCAATAAGGGATGAAGGCAGGGAAGGAGAGTGGGAACAAGACACTGCTGTATGGGAGGTGTAAGACAGTTGGGAAAATGCAGAAGGAAGCTTTCCATAAGTGGAGGTCATGACCTCAAGAAAAAGCAGCGCAGTAGGACAGCAGGCCAAGCAGCCCCGCCCTGTCAAGAGAAGTCAGCACTGCAGGGAAGGGGGGAGGATTCGGCAGAAAAACTGAGACAAGTTACAAGGTCAGAACCGCGGAAGGAGTGAAGAAATAAAGTCCTTCTCTTCAAGGAAGAAACGGCAAAGATCTGTGGCCATTCTTGCAATCTCCAAGCATCTTTGAAAGTCTCATTTCCGCTTTAATACCTACCAACAAGGTGGACTCTGAGCTCTTCCAGGACCCAGAGGAAAGACCTGTAAGCAGAATTTAAGATGCCCATCTTGTGTTCCGAAGGCTCCTGAGATAACACTGAGCCCGTTCTCCCTACTCCTACTCCTAACCACCTGCCTGGTCGTGAACTAGTCCCTATGGCGACCGTATTTTTAGATACTTAATGGCTGATTTACCATCTTATATTCAGGTAATATTTGGTGAAGGGTTT
This sequence comes from Meles meles, assembly GCF_922984935.1. NCBI lineage: Eukaryota > Metazoa > Chordata > Mammalia > Carnivora > Mustelidae > Meles > Meles meles. The sequence continues at coordinate 113,805,575 of NC_060071.1, forward strand.
CATAATATACACTGGTATGACAGTGTTGTTAGAAAAAAAATTTTTTTTTTTTTAAGAAAAGGAAACACATTAGGAACATTAATACAGGCCCTATGTTTTCTGTCAGGATGAAACCAAGTAATTGTATAATTTCAAAATTCTATTTAAAAATAGTTACGACCTGGGGTGAATCACCCAATAAGGTAGAGGCTGGCTTCTTCATCTGGAAGATGGCCACGGCAAGTGCTCTCTTTACAGTTAATTAAATGACTTGACATAATAATGCATATAAAATGATGAGTACTTGATGATTATTGGTACTTAAATACAACTCTCAAAGGGGCTGATGTACATTTTTAAAAATATACTTTTGATAAAAATATTAAAATAAAAATGTATGCATGGATTTTAAATTTTACGGAAGCCTTGTGGGGGGGCTCATTTACTAACTACAATTTTTTTCCTTTTTTTAAGCCCCTTTTAACTCTTAAATGTTTATTTTCTAATAAAATTAATTCTGATTTGCAGAACTATTTATTCCAGTTGATGGGGAAAGTGATGTTGCTTTCAGGAATCAAAGCAAAGTCCCCTTCCATAGATATAATTTCAAGTTTTCCTACCATGGCCAATGACTATGGTATAAATTAGATTCTTTCCGGATACTGGGAGTTCCTGATGAAGAACAAGGAAGGAGTGTTTTATTAAAGAGTGTTAAGTGACTTGCGATATTTAACATTTGGCCTGCTATATTTTCTTTGTTCCAAGTGCCTGATAAATAGTAGGAAATTGTTCTCTCAATCCATAACAGATCTATGCTAAAGCTAGAATCTTAGGGAAATGCACTTTACTGTAAGCATTTAGAGGAAAACAAAACAGAGGGCAGTCAGTATTTCAAAATAGAACATAAAGAAAATGGCAACAGAACACAACATAGTTTTTTTTTTTTTATTTATTTGACAGAGAGAGATCACAAGTAGACAGAGAGGCAGGCAGAGAGAGAGAGAGAGAGAGAGAGAAGCAGGCTCCCTGCTGAGCAGAGAACCCGATGCGGGACTCGATCCCAGGACCCTGAGATCATGACCTGAGCCGAAGGCAGCGGCTTAACCCACTGAGCCACCCAGGTGCCCCCAACACAACATAGTTTTCATGGGTACCCTAAACAAGCACAATGACGAAAACAGCTTAATGGCAAAATAAAGTGCTAGCTAATCTGGATAACTGAACCTTGCTGAGAACCCATTTAAGGGGTCCTATCACAGATGACAGAGATACAAAATTAGCAAGCTGTTTCAAGCACTCACAGTGCAGACAGTGAAACAGGTAGAAGATAAAAGCAGAAAGGGCTAAGAATGCTGTGTAGGCGTACAGCGGGAGCCCAGATTAGAGGTGCCGAATTCAGACCAGGGCGATAAGGGAAAGAATGAAAGAACATGAGGAAGCAAGAGACAGGACAACTAGAAAGAGGAGAAAGATGTGCTGTGAACAAGGAAGCTTGCCAGTAGGAGAGAACTTGGAGGTACCAGGAATCTTCATGCAACTGAGAATGCGGTGAAAACACTGTAGGGCATGGGAATGGCACCAGTAAGGCTGGAAAGGAAATTAGACCAAAATGGCCTCATTCGTCACCCTAGAAGCTGTGTTTTCTCCACAAGTTGCTAAAAAGTCAGTCCATTAAAAAAATATATATATATATATTTTTTATTTTAGAAAGTCAGTCTCAATGAGAAGGCTAGCCTGATAAATTATATTTTAGAAAGATTATTTATTTATCTATATTTTATTTTATAGTTTATATATTATATTTTATACATTTATAATACCTATTTATATTTAGAAAGATTATTTTGGCGGCCACATAACAGAAAATCGGAGGTTGAAGTGGGTGAGAGATTGTGAGCTAACAGGTCTTCAATGGCAGCCACAGCCCAGGAGGAGAATTTTATGAGCAGTTGTCACAGGAAGGGATATTAAGCACAGGATAAAGAAATTATGAGATGGAAGAATAAACAAGACTTAGATTTGAAGGAGGATGGGGAGAGAATTTGGAGTTGAGGCTAAATTACCAGATTGTAAAGATTTATATTTTATCCAAAAATCTACAGACTGAACAACGCTAAAGTATATAATTTGAACCATGTACAAATGATGTATGTATCATCATATGTGCAGCAAACCTACCTGGTTCATAATTCAACATCTCAAAACACAGAAATGTGGATGCAAGAGAAAATAATTGTGGCTTGGGAAAGCCCTTTTAAGGATTAAAGTGAGAAACACTTGACTTTGAATAGCAAGTATACAGGAAGAAATCTTAACTGTAGCACAGAAGTCACATTTTCACAGATTCTCAAAATAGCAAAATATTATCCATTCACATCTCAGATTTTTTTTCTTTTTGGAATAAAAATAAGCAGAATTTGAATTTTGAGCACCATAATTTATAGGTTTTCTTTTATAATGCAAAAATGTTTATAAATAACTGATTCTAATTAAAATGAAATCTTAATTCAGGTACAGGAAATTATTTTTTTAGACTATTGTTATTTAACTCTGTCTGTCCCTACCTCACACTCCCTTCTCCGGCCCCATAACAATATCTAACCTCTCCATCCAAACTCTATGTAAACGAGCCTAGTTCTCTTGAGAATTTGAGTTTATAATTAAAAGACTTAGATACTGGGCACCTGGGTGGCTCAGTCGTTAAGCGTCTGCCTTCGGCTCCAGTCATGATCCCAGGGTCCTAGGATTGAGTCCCACATCAGGCTCCCTGCTCAGTGGGGAGTCTGATTCTCCCTCTCCCTATGCGCCTCCTCCAGCTTGTACTCTCCCTGTCACTCACTGTCTTGTCTCTCAAATAAATAAATAAAATATTTAAAAATCAATGAATAAATGAATAAATAAATAAGACTTAGATACAGACTGTTTTTAGATTAATAACTCCAACTCGATGATTCTAATATCAGTAGACACAGAAAAGACAAATGGTGAGTGCAGCAAAACAAATATCTTGGGGGCCAGGTCTAGGGTTCACAGGGAAATGTCACTTTTACAACCCTTAAAGGTACAAGATCCCTCACGGTGACACTTAAAAGTAACCTGGCTATTTTAGCCACACCAAGAAATCTGTTCACATGAAGTAATTACAAGGTAAGAACTTAAAAGCAAGAAGATATGAAAGGATATGAAATATTATGTATGCATCATGAACTCAATTTGGAATTCTTTGTGTTTCATAAAAAGTGGGAAGGTCGAAAAGAAAAAGGTGGAGGTGTAGGAACTGAAAGAACTTCAACTTGGAAAAAGACATGACCTGCAATTATGTTCACCTGCCCTATTTAGAAAACATCTTGAAGCCATCCTTCAGTGTTAAAAACAGAAGGTATTTGTTGACTACATTTTTTTTATCTTTCCATTAATTAGTTACGGTTCAGAACTTATTCATTAAACACTTAGCATTTTTGACACGCTAAAGAATTATGTGCCTACCTAGAGACTGTTTAGAGGCAAAGAGCCAAAAGAATGAAACTGCAGCTGTTCTTTGAATTTGGCAATTTTAATTAAAATGATCTCCCTGGGGCACCTGGGTGGCTCAGTGGGTTAAAACCTCTGTCTTGGGCTCAGGTCATGGTCTCAGAGTCCTGGGATTGGTCGAGCCCCACACAGGGGCTCTCTGCTCAGCAGGGAGCCTGCATCCCCCTGTCTCTCTGCCTGCCTCTCTGCCTACTTGTGATCTCTCTCTCTGTCAAATAAATAAATAAAACCTTAAAAAATAAATAAAATGACCTTCCTTCTCTACGTTTCAACTAGCAAATGAATCAGTGTAAAAGACAGCAAGGCCCACTTGTTTCTCCTATGAGGACAACAGGGACTGTTGTGTCCGTAATGAAAGGAACGAGACTGATACAAAGCTAAGGTCAAGCAAAGCTTTATTTCGCGCCAAGCATCGAGAATCAAACTGACCAGTCAGGGCCATCTCTTACAAAGAGGTGACCCTGACGGGTCAGTTTGATTCTCGATGCTTGGCGTGAAATAAAGCTTTGCTTGACCTTCGCTTTGTATCAGTCTTGTTCCTTTCATTATGGACCTAACAGGATAAAGTCTCATTTTTCTGACATATGCTCAGATGTGAGAGACGTTCTTTCTTTCCGACTCTTACAAGGCAAAGAATCATTAGACCTGATGAAAAAGGACACAGCTCAATGCTAAAAGCCACAGTTCACTACGAGGATATAGAGTTAGGAATATCCATGCACCAAATTACACAGCGGCATCCACCAAACAACACAAACTACAGGAAACAAAAGGAGACACCGAGAAAACACATTAGCAGTGAGACACGTGAACACCCACCCATGTACCAGGTTTTCTCACAAGCTGAAGATTTGTGGCAACACTGCATTGAGCAAATCTATCAGCGTCACTTTTCCAAAAGCATTTGCTCACTCTATCTCTGTATCAAACTTGAGGAACTTTCACGACACTTGAAACTTTTCATTATTAGTAGATGTTACAGTGACTTGTGATCAGTGATTATGAGCAGCTGACAGCGTAGATGATGGTTAGCAGTTTTTAGCAATAAAATATTTTTTAATACAGGTATATACTTTTTTCTTAGAATGCTATTGCACACTTAAACTTACAGTATAGAGTAAACATAAATTTCATATGCACTGGGAAATCAGAAAATTCATTTGACTCACTTTTTTGTGATACCTGCTTTTTTTGTGGTGGTCTGAAACCAAAGTTTATGCAGGCAGAAGACCCAGTCAACTTACTCAATAAAGCAGATAAAGATATATATCAAACTCCACACCCTGATAATTTTTGCAACTTTTCATTAAGTTTGTAATTATTTCAAAATTCAATGACCAAAAAAATGAGAAGAGGAAGAAGAAAAACAGAAGGAGCAGGAAAGGAATGGACAGTCCCCCAAATATCAGGAGTGAATTTGGATTCACTATTGGATTTCCCTTTTTCTCTCCCTTTCTTAAAACATTATTAAGGCATCTTGAGTGTTAACCCTCCCACTGTTCTCGTAATCATCAAAGAAAGTAGTTTAACTTAGAAAAGTCTGAAACCATACATCCTCAATGGAAACCACAAGACTAAGTCACAAAATGGACATGACAAGACTAAGAAGTCACAAAATGGAGCTGGAGAGAGATCTACAAGTTAAGAGGCTGGCTGGTAGGGAAAGGCCTTTCTGGCAGGTTCCAGGCAGGGCTTCAGCTGCCTCCAGGGTGCACGGGCACATAGTGTGAACACTAGGGCAGCCCATCCACAGTTCCACATCCCCTCTCCTGCAGAAGGTCACCCCGAGTCCACATGCCCAGTCCACAGTGTCCTCACACTGCCTCTCCAAGAAACCCAGGTTGGCAGAATGCTCTACACAGCAGGACAGAGTTCTCAAAGCTCGTCTCCGCATCTGTCATGTCATCACTGACCCAAACCACAGAATCCTGTAAGACAGTGTCTTTGCTGGGCCCCACGGCACCCAGGCAGCCTGCCAGCCCCCCACAGCCTTGGCCACCACTGTGCCTCCCCACCCCACCTCACACACACATTTCTGCCCTCAGAGATCACTCCCTGGTCAAAACTTTTTTTTTTTTTTTTAAACAAAAATCATCTGACTGCCCTTTAGCTGAATTAATCTATGGTCGAGGCCCATGGAAAAAAGGAAAGAAAATTTTCCAGAGAATAGAGAGGTGTACATATAATTTGACTCATTAAACGAAGAGATGAAAAGTCTCTGAATCCCAGGATTTTTTGAAGAAGATAACAAAAAGCACACAAAGAAATAAAATGTGACAGATGTATGATGAGGCTGGTCAGATACCCAGGAGCCCTGTGTTCATTTTTACTATGTCGTTGTGCAAAACCAGCTACCATTTTATTTTAAAAGGGTAAGAAAATGCATTTTGTCTGTCTCACTGAGTAAATAATTCTAGCTTGACAGACCCAAGCTGGAGGCACTGCACCCGGGGCTTTTTCCAGCCTTCTTTCTAGAAAATAAGTTACCAAGGTGAGGCTGTGACGAAGAAAATGGGGCAAAGCAAATGACAATGAGTACACAGCTGAGGTCATTCATCACGAGGCAGAACTGCTTCACTGTGTACCCGGTACCTTCCACCTACCACCGACACCAACGTGCAGGAAAAGAAAATACACCTGTTTCGGGTATGTGTTCTATCCTCTTCTTTAAGCAAACAAGAATGGTTGTAGTGTGTTTATGCTTTGTTTTATCACAAAGGACTGTTCTGGCAAAATGTACACTTTTTATGAAGGATTATCTATAACTCCTTTATACTCCAGGAAACAAAGCAGAACAAACACCAAGTGGAATTAAACACACACCCAGGGGTGCCTGGGTGGCTCAGTGGGTTAAAGCCTCTGCTTTCGGCTCAGGTCATGATCCCAGGATCCTGGGATAGAGCCCCACACCGGGCTCTCTGCTCGGCAGTTAGCCTGCCTCCCCCTCTCTCTCTGCCTGCCTCTCTGCCTGACTTGTGATCTCTGCCTGACTTGTGATCTCTATCTGTGAATAAATAAATAAAATCTTAAAAAAAAATAAAAATAAACACACACCCAGTGCTGACGCTCAGATACTGTCTGAATTTCTCTTGCAAAAATCACAAGTAAAAATCATTCCTAAAAGAGGTTTCCCCTTAACTGTACTATTATTTCTAAACAATTAAGGAGAGGTTTATAAAACAATTGTGTTTGCAATCCTGAACCGCTTTCTGTAATTCTTACGAATTTTACCGAACCTATTTTCCTACGAAGGGTCACTGCTTCTCAATTCTGAAGTCTGTTGTTTTTTTTTTCAGGCAATTGTGCCCTTTGAAATCAGTCCTTCATTTCTGTGCTGGGTTTTGCTTTTGCAGCTCCTCAGACACATAAGTCAATCTTTGACTCACAAAAATAAGTGGCATTCGAGCTATGGTAGGTTGACCTCAGTAGCTAAAAATCCAGTAGTTTAAAAACTGAGCTCATTTTTCATGAGACACGAGCCATGAAAAATATGATGAAAATGGAGTTGACATCCTGCAATTCTAACTTCTTTTACTTGAGAAAAAGACAAGGGGTGATTCTCTTCTGACCTCATTATTGCTTCCTTTTAGATCTACGTGAACTTCATGAACTTGCTACAGAGATTTGAGCAGAAATGATCTAAAATGCCATTTCATATAGTTTCACCAATATATATTACCTTGCCCCAAACATGTAATTTCTTCAAAATTTTGTTATTTACATATACTATCACTGCCTTTTTTTGTCTACCGGGCCTCCAAATTTTAGAATGAACTTTATTATTAGCCAAATAATTTTCTTGGCTTGTGAATGGACAGAACCAGCTTTATAAACCTAAATTTACTTGTATTATGATTCCTCCAATATAACAGGTCAAATTCACTTACCTCCTCAACATTTTTAGCTCATCACTTAGGTCCACTTAGGACTTAGGTGGACCTAAGTCCACCACTTAGGTCACCACTTAGGTGACAAATGAGGCAGAAATATTTAGAATAAGATGATCTGTAACTCAAGTCCTAACTTATTTACTAACCAGCTGGGCAAGCCACTCAACTTTTCTGGTCCTCATTTTGTCCATCTCTAAAGGAAAGTGTTGAGTTAGACAGGTTCTGTGGCCCCTCTGAGACTAACATTCTAGGTCGCTAACCTGAAAATAGTTCCACAAGCCATCTTCTTCACACTTATCAACACCAGGAGGTACAGTCACCTTGGGCTATGATCAGCTCTAATCTAAAAAGTATTGTCTTACCATTGCCAAAGAAAGTTTAATCAAACCCTTGTACAGCTCATTAAGCTGTGACCAGTACTAATGCTCTTTGCTGAAAGAGCATTACTAGTTTCCACTAAGATTCATCATCTCGTTAGTGACCCAATTTCCAAAGTCACCAAGCAGAGGAAACTTCTCTTAAGAAACCTGAGAAGCAAAATCTATAAAACTGTTACACATTTGCTACTACATTAGGAAAGTTCACAGTACCTAAAATAGCCACCACTTCATCATCCTGGATGACTTCCAAGGATCCTGACACCACAAAGCAGAGGGCATCCACGCTTTCTCCAGCATGGTAAATGAGGTCCCCAGGAGCACAGTGAATAGTTTGGAACTCTACCGCCAAGGCGCGCAGACACCCATCGCTGGCCAATCGAAAAGCAGGATGTTCATTAAAAACCTTCCGGTTTAGATGAACACAGATATCAGCTCTCATGTCCTTGGGACAGATGGAGAGAACCTGAAGAAAGTGAGAAATGAATAAGTGAGAAGAAAAGAGAAAGGGCTATTTCAGGAAAAAAAAAAGTCATCCAATAAATATTTACTGACCATGATAAAGTCTGCAACACATGGTACTAGATACTGGGAATGCAAAGTTAAAAGACACACTTCTCCTCTCAAGGACCTAATAACCCATTCAGATGAGCTGATGAGTATAGGACTATGGCACCCCAAGTAAAGCTTGGAGAGGGGTATGGATCTCCCCATAGAAAGAACAGAGTCTTAAGGTGGTCCAGAAGGGTCTCAGAAAAAGATCTTAATATAATTTCCTCCAAGAGCTAACTAAACTAGGGCATTAACATTCATTTCAGTCTAGTCTCTGTTTTAGAGTTGTTCACAACTGAAACGAAATTCGGTATAATGGACTTTACTCCATTTTGGAGGTGGATTCATAATGAATCAATTACGAGACAACAAAATGAACGAAAGTGCCCTTGCAACTTGACGTGCTGGCACCGGCTGAGAGAACTCCACCCTCGATGCGTGTCTTCTGTCACTCTGAACGATTTTCATTTTACAAATAAATTTATGTCCAGGGAGTGAAAAGAGTATTCACCAGCCTTCTGTAGGGCTTGAACAATTGGAAGCGGCACTGCTGAAAGGAGGGACCACTACCGCATGGCAGCCCCCCTTCATCCTGGTCTTTGACTCCTAGAGACTGCTGAGGGAAACAGGGGAACTCAAGTTCTAGGCACCCTTCAGAAGAGAGCACAAATGGCAGAAACATGCTTAGATAGCTCTCTGTCTAGGGGTTAGGAACCTCTTACTGCCTGTAGCTTTCAGACAGGACAATTAAGGACCCAGATTAAATTGGACACTATCACCATATTTAATCAGAGCATCATCAAGCAAGATGTGATTACAGAATTGGTGCCACCCACTTTAAAGATACATGTACATATGCGCTTAGAATCCTCTCCCAACCCCCTTGGTAAACTATTCCTTACTGGAAATGATTTTCTCTGATAGGTTTTCAACCTCTCAAACTGAGCTGATCTTTCTCAATTAAGTTATACTGAATAAAGTTTTAATATGAAATAGTTTTCCCTCCTGTACTACATGCATTTGAGCCTTTAAAAATTACCCAAGGCTTGAAATATCCTGAGTATTCCTTTTGTTTGGGACTCGCTATCCATGAAAAGTTTGTCGCTTCCCTGTGTAGAAGACGAATCCATCATAAATGTGAAGACCATTAATTAAAGTATACTTTCCGTTTCCCTTCCCTTAATCTTTCCTAATACTGTCCCTATTATTTTGTCACTTAAGCTACTCTGTAGGTTTTTTAATACTCTTTGAATTCCCATACGGAGTGGGCATCAACTACCTATCCTGAAAAATCTCATCTTGAGGAAAACAATGCCTACAGAGGTTTAGAAGCAGTTGGCACTTTCCTTCCATGTCAGTTGTTTTCCATAATAATGTAATGTTCTATTATATTAATCTTTAATGACTTCTGACATTAATCATTCCATAGGTCCTTATTGAGCTTTTAGGATGGGGCACGCCCCTGCATTAAACCCATGGAACTAGAAGGGTAAATAAGACACTGTGTTTGCCATGTGGGAGCTAACCATAGAGTAGGGGGAGGTAGGCATGTGCAGAAACAACTAAAATCCAATGAGAAAAGTACTAGGGCAGGGCACGGCCTGGGTGACATGGGAGCCCATGATGGCTAGGAGGCATAACTTACGGTATCGAGTTGTGTAAAAGATTGTCGGCTCAAGAAGACTTAGGTCTGGGTCTGAATCTATCACTTGCCACTTCTGTAGCCTAAACTATTTCATCTCTTTAAACCTCATCTGTGAAATGGGATAGTCCTTATTTCATAGGTCCATTGAAGGAATTAAATAAAAGGGCTTGAGTTTAGCCTTGCACATGGCCAGGACTAAGGAAACATTGGCTTTATTACCCCTTTGAACATGAACATTCTTACAAAGTTTATTGTCGCATTAGTTCTCTGCAAAAGCAATTTGCTTTTCTTGGATTTTCCAGCCCAGTCTGAATTCTGTATCTTGGCTGTTTGATGAGATTCCAGGCAAAATTAAGAAAATATTTCCGCACTGAACCTGAAGATATTTCAAGCACTAGCTCATGTTAATATTTTCCTCAAGTTGAAAATGAAATTAGTGCTTGAAAAGCCAAAAAATAAAAATAATTGCAAAATGCATACACACATGCATACACATTACACTGAATAGCTTAATGGGAAATAGATCATTCTGTTTCTATTTCATTTACCTCACAGGATTTTTAATTTTTTAGATTCACTGTGGTAACAGTCATTTTATGTCCTTTTAATTATTTCTTTCAGGATTCATGCAGCAAATGAAATCTTCTAATGCTAGCAATATTCTCTGTTCAGTGGCATATCGAAAGAGGATTTTTATTACATCTTAAGTGCATTTTTCCCTTTTTGTATCACTCCACTTATGACACTGACTCATTTATTATTTTTATTGATGCTATATACTAAAGTCCAGATGTCATAAAGTGACAAGCTAAAACCAAGTTGAAATAGACCCAAGTCACACCCAGTGGCAAGCTCTTTCCCTACCCCTGGATAGAGCATGTGCCTTACATGCTGTGTCTGTCATCGAAATATGAGTATAGTGTTGTTGTTGTTGTTGTTTTAATGAAAGCACTACTAAGTGTCTTAGGCAAGGCAAAATTTAGTTTTAAGTGATAAAATTACTATTCAAGATGATTCTAACACCTGCTCCTTTAGTCCCAATTTCAAGGAATTCTGCCTGAGTGTTATATCCAGTCTCTTGTGGGTAGGCTCCCTGATGGGTATCTTGTAGTTGTAAATGAATGAAATTACATTTCAGTAGAAAATATCCATACTGAAAGTGATTATTTATCCCCTCTTCATATCAGGATAGTTATAAATTAGATTCTTAATTAAGATAATGAATAAGATTTCTCTTTGGAAGAGCTAGAGCTCTATAGAAGGAATCACTTTTAGAATTCTGCAACCAACCTTGAAAAAAGAAAAGAATGCCATGATCTGAGAAACAAATTTTTAAAAAATTTATTTATTTATTACGCCAAGGGCACACCCAATCACTCATTTAACTCAGAGCTAGTGAGAGCTGGTTATCTATTAGTTACATGCTGGCTAGCATTCAGGCCCTCCAGATCCAAGAGCAAAAACTCTTGAAGTCCTTGCCCTCCTGGAGCTTCCAGTCAGGAATAGCTTGAAAAATCATTGTTCTTAGTTCACTGTCCCATTTAACAGATAAGGCAGATGTACTGGATAAAGGTTACATGATTTGCCCCAGGCTTCTCAATATGTTACTAGCAAAACCCAAAATTCTTTGAGTTCCAGTTGTTAAGCCATGTTCCTCAATAAAGCTTAACCAAGAATAAAATGCAACATTTGGCACTCTTTTATGTTTTCTGGTTCTTTGCAGATACAGAAATATAAATGCTAATTTCTGAAAATTATTTAAGATCCTATTAGTCAAAATATAGTTTAATTATTAGCAAATCACTGATGGGACCACCACCACTACTACCACCATAGAACAGCCTAGATTTCTCTGCAGATATGATTCCATTTCTAAACACTTTAATTTCAGCTTCAAATAAATGTGTGGCATATTTTAGTGTGTTGGTAAAGACATAAGGATGCACTGACAAGTTATTTATTTATCCCATTACTGTTTGCTAAAAGGAAGTTATCATACTTGAAATATAAGCTTTAGTGTGTACGGGGAAAGCACCTGAGCTAAATATTCTCGGGGAGTGAACATACTTGATAAATGTCAGTTTCCCCATCACTTTTACCCATTATAATATTACTTATGTTGCTAAAGCTTAGAAACGTAAGCCTAAATACTTTAATTAGAAACCAAAGAGTTAAATCAAGATTCCTAAGGAAATGGTAAGCCAAAGAAGGCTTTACCTTCTCTGTTATTAACTCTTTGAATACACTAAAAAATGCATTTTAATAACCACTATGTAAAATGTAGGAAATCAAAAACCTATAAAGAAGAACATAAGCTTTCTTCATTATTTGCACATATTTATATATGTATATACCATTTTCATAAAACTTGAATCCAAACCTTTATTTCTTTCTATGTTTACACAATATCACATTATAATCATTTCCCAAGCCATGAAATACTGATTTTAAAACATAATTTGAATCATTCGTAATGCTCCATCATATAATCATAACACAATTAACTTAACCACTGCATTTAACTGGATATCTGGATTTGTAGCTTTCCCTTTCATAAATCAGGGTATAACAAATACTCTCTCCATCAGATTGTCTGAGGACAGATTATTTTAGGAGAAAAATTAGTGTGTAAAATATAAAAACATTTTCAAGGATCTTGCCAAATTGTTTTCCCAGAAAGTATATCAAATTACTCTCTAACCCAGTAGTGTATGAGAATCACCCTCCCCTTAAATTCTTCATTTGCATTTGAGAAAGAAAAACCAATTTCACCTGAGACAAAAACAGAATTGTACATGGCTTGTATGGAATTGCCTATGGAACTGTAATGAGACAGAAGGCTGAGAGCTTTAATCTTAGTGAAGGCAGTCTCTTATCACTCACTATGCCCTAGTTCAGTGACAACAGACTGATCACTTTTAATCACTCTATATCAAATTTCTAATATGAAAATGAGGATAATGGTGATTATTCTATTTTAAGTGTCTGAAAGTAGTGAACAAAACAAGGCTCCCTTTTGATGTCTCTCACTACTAAAATAAATTATTTTGTTGATTATCTACGAAATCTTATGTCAGGAATAATATAGTGTCAGCTATTTTTTTTTTAAGATTTTATTTATTTATTTGACAGAGAGAGATCATAAGTAGGCAGAGAGGCAGACAGAGAGAGTGAGAGGGAAGCAGGCTCCCTGCTGAGCAGAGAGCCCGATGTGGGACTCGATCCCAGGACCCTGAGATCATGACCTGAGCCGAAGGCAGCAGCTTAAACCACTGAGCCACCCAGGCGCCCCTAGTGTCAGCTATTTTTAATAGTAATTGAAAAGGGCAGATGACCCCTGTGTTCTCTTTCCTGGGACAAAGGAATAAATGCATTAATGACATTTTGATAGGCAATGAAGTTACCACTGACATTCTTCAAAATCCCTGCTTCCTTTGATGCAATTAAGTCATGCATTGCTAATTAATCTCCCCTCACCAATCCAACTGAATTGGTATTAAATTGGTGAAAATCAGTGGAGAGAGTAAGGCAAGTGACATTTGCACATAAAACATTTTTACAATCCTTCTTGGGAATGAGGAGCTCAAAGACTGCCAACAAATGAGTAAAGTTCTCTACAGGAATTCAATTCTCATTCATTTTATGGGAAGAAAAGAAAGTTCACCTTATTTTCTTTTTTTTTAAAGTATAATCAGGCAGCCATGCGGACCAAGAGAGAGCAGCTGTCTGAGGTTAGTCTGCCAATTTCTGGGGTATCCAACCCCCCAAGGAATTAACTCAGGGACAATGTAATGAAATAAAACCAAAGCAAATTAACTTCCATTATTTAAGTAAAAGGTCATATCAACAGAAGACTGCTATAACCAGTAAGAGATTATAGGTTAAAATTCATAGGTTTCACTTTAGAGATAAATTTTCTGCAAATAGACTACAAATACAAAAGTGAGATTTAAGGTTTTTGTTTAAAAAAATGTAGTGAGCCAATTCTACCAAATTTTTCATGGTTTTGGTTCTGCAGTTAAGTGAGTAATAAAAAGGAAAAAAACAGCAATTGTTACCAATTTTTAGCTAAAGGTGCTGATGTTCTGGGCCACTAACTTCCCAAAGTTAGGGATCTGATGAAATCTAGAGTTTCACTTATTCTCTATTCTTGATCTTATGTCTGTACTTTTTTATGTGTGTATATTTGACTAAATAAGAATATTTTTACAGAGGACCTGAATAGACAGTTTTCCAAAGAAGACATACAGATGGCCAACAGACACACGGAAAGAAGCTCAACATCACTAATTATCAGAGAAATGCAAATAAAAACCCCAATGAGATATCACCTCACACCTGTTAGAATGGCTAATATCAAGAAGACAAAGAACAACAAGTACTGGCAAAGATGTGGAGAAAAAGGAACCCTTGTACACTATTGGTGGGAATGTAAGTTGGTAGAACGACTGTGGAAAACAGTATGGAGGTTCCTCAAAAAATTAAAAATAGAAATACCGCATGATTCAATGATTCTACTATTGGGTATTATCCAGGGAAAGGGAAAACACTAATTCAGAAAGATATATTCACCCCTATGTTTATTGCAGCATTGTTTACAATAGCCAAGACATGGAAACAATCTAAGTGCCCATCAATACATGAATGGATAAGGAAAATATGGTACACACACACACACACACACACACACACACACACACAGTGGAATACTACAGAGCCATAAAAAATGATGAGATTGTGTTATTTGCAACAACATGGATGGATTTAGAGGGTAGTATGATAAGTGAAATAAGTCAGACTGAGAAAGACAAATTTCAGATGACCCCACTCAGAAATAGAATCTATAAAAAAAAAAAAAAAAGTAGAATCAGAACTATAAATAGGGGCACCTGGGTGGCTCAGTGGGTTAAAGCCTCTGCCTTCTGCTCAGGTCATGATCTCAGGGTCCTGGGATTGAGCCCCACATTGGGCTCTCTGCTCAGCAGGGAGCCTGCTTCCCCCATCCCCACCCCTGCCTGCCTCTCTGCCTACTTGCAATCTCTGTCTGTCAAATAAATAAATAAAATCTTAAAAAAAAAAACTATAAATAGAGAACAAATAGTTGCCAGGGGGAAGGGCGATGGGGTGTTGGGCAAAATGGGTAAAGGGGCTGGGGGAGATACAGGCTTCCAGTTATAGAATGAGTAAATCACCGGAATAAAAAGCAGAGCATAAGGAATATAGTCAACAATACCGTAATAGCAGTGTAATGGGACAGATGGCAACTACACTTGTGGGGAACATAGCATAACGTATCAACTTCTCAAATCCCTAAATTGTATACCTGAAACAGAACATTGTGTGTCAACTAACCTCAATTTTTTTAAAAAGTAAAAAACGAGAGTACTTTTCCACATGTGAAAACATTTTCTAAGATAGAAATATAATTTAAAATGTATTTGACTGAATTATCCAAAAGAGTAGTAACAATTTCAGAAACAATCTGGCAACGATCATTTTAAAGTCACCTATGACAAATGACATTCCAGCTTCTTTAAAAGAATGCACTTCTCACATACTCCCAGGTACTTCTGACTATATTGATAAAGGCTGAACATATATTTCCCCGAAGACCCAACATTTCCACTTCTAGGTTTATGCCTATAGAAATGTACTAAACCACATAAACAAGAGCATTTGTAGGAGCTCTACTGATAACAGCTCCAAGCTGAGAATTACACAAAGATCAAAAAACATTAGAATACATAAATACATTGTGGTATGTTCATACAATGGACTGTTATCAGCAACAAGAATGAAAAAGAAAGAACTACACATAACATAAATTTCAACAATATAATGTTGGTTGAAAAAGAACCTGACACATAAGCTTCTGTCCCAACCTACTCTTCTTCCAGTACAGAGAGCAAACAAAAATTCCTAAAGATGTTCATCATCATTCTTTCAAATTATGTATGCAATTTAATATATCTACATATGTGCGTGTGTGTGTAGACAACAACTGTAGAAAGTCAAGGTAGTCAAAATAAGTCAGAGTGGTAAATGAAGCAAAAGATACGTGAGTCATTCATTCATATTGCATTTAATTCTAAAAGGAATTTGAGATCTGATTATTTGATTGTATAATAGATATGTGCGCCAATATATATATACACCTATATGTGTGTGTATACAGATAGATTAAATCAAGTATACTTAAAATATATAAAATAATAGCTAGAAAATTATGTTGTCTTGAAAAGATTGAGAAATTATTAAGTGGAAGGAAAACTGAAATAAAAACAAAATATCAATGTTCACACAACTGGGATCACACTGAAACATTTTTTCACAACTCTAACACTCATATATAGATAATGGATGTGGTACATATGTATATACACGTATCAGTGTGTTTATGTGTAAAGATAACTCTGAAGGCGGTAACCTCTTCGATATCAGCCACAGCAACTTTTTTCAAGGTATGTCTCCAAAGGCCAAGGAAACAAAAGCAAAAATGAACTTTTGGGACTTCATCAAGATCAAAAGCTTCTGCACAGCAAAGGAAACAGTCAACAAAACAAAAAGACAACCCACGGAATGGGAGAAGATATTTGCAAATGACAGTACAGACAAAAGGTTGATTTCCAGGATCTATAAAGAACTTCTCAAACTCAACACACACAAAACAGATAATCATATCAAAAAATGGGCAGAAGATATGAACAGACACTTCTCCAACGAAGACATACAAATGGCTACCAGACACATGAAAAAATGTTCATCATCACTAGCCATCAGGGAGATTCAAATTAAAAGCACATTGAGATACCACCTGACACCAGTTAGAATGGCCAAAATTAGCAAGACAGGAAACAACGTGTGTTGGAGAGGATGTGGAGAAAAGGGAACCCTCTTACACTGTTGGTGGGAATGCAAGTTAGTGCAGCCACTTTGGAGAACAGTGTGGAGATTCCTGAAGAAATTAAGAATAGAGCTTCCCTAGGACCCTGCAATTGCACTGCTGGGTATTTACCCCAAAGATACAGATGTAGTGAAAAGAAGGGCCATCTGTACCCCAATGTTTATTGCAGCAATGGCTACGGTCGCCAAACTGTGGAAAGAACCAAGATGCCCTTCAACGGATGAATGTATAAGGAAGATGTGGTACATATACACAATGGAGTATTATGCCTCCATCAGAAAGGATGAATACCCAACTTTTGTAGCAACATGGACGGGACTGGAAGAAATTATGCTGAGCGAAATAAGTCAAGCAGAGAGAGTCAAGTATCATATGGTCTCACTTATTTGTGGAGCATAACAAAGAACATGGAGGACATGGGGAGATGGAGAGGAGAGGGAGTTGAGGGAAACTGGAAGGGGAGATGAACCATGAGAGACTACGGACTCTGAAAAACAACCAGAGGTTTTGAAGGGGCGGGGGGGGTGGGAGGTTGAGGAACCAGGTGGTGGGTAATAGGGAGGGCACAGTACTGCATGGAGCACTGGGTGTGATGCCGAAACAATGAACACTGTTATGCTGTAAATAAACAAATAATAAAAAAAAAAGATAACTCTGAACTATAAAATTAGAAACTTTTCAGAGAACAGTAAGCTCTTCCACTCACTCTCCCAATATGCTGACATTTACCAGACTAGACCCTGATCAATATGTTCTTATTGAGTAAAGTCTGTTATGTTATTACATATAGTTGAAATAGGATAGCAATATCAGACTGAGCTTTCTGGTAAATTAAACCCTTCATGATAAGTAAAGTGCCTCAGGAATTTAGCTCTCTGGTACCAGTAGAATAGACAAAAGGGCATAGCTATTTGGATATTTATATACTCAAGTATGCTTTCTAGAGTTTTATTTTTAAACCACTCCACTATTCATTTTTAAATGATGAATTTTATGATATGTGAATTATAACTCAATTTTTAAGTTAGTGGTAGCTTTGGAAGGGCACAGTAATTCTTTGACAAGGCATGGGGCTGTGTTCCAGGGTGATAAAAAATTTAGCTTGATCTGAGTAGCAGTTACTTGGTATATAACCACACACACAAAAAAAATCTATCGATCTTTATGCCTATGTATGTATGTGTGTGTGCCTTTCTATGACAAAATACTGTATGGAAAATCATTACTATCACCATTCCCAAGCACAGAAATACTGGCATTTGGCAAATTTGGTCAAATTTAAGTTGCACTATCTACGGGATAGAACATTGCAAGACCTGTAACTACCTAATTGCATTCAATAAGTATGTACTTGTATACAGTGTTTATTATAGGTGAAAAATGTGTGTGTGTGTATATATATATATACATACAATTAAAAACTGGTACCACACAGTTCCTTCATGTGGGTTGCCTGCCAGTCTTACCAGGAAGACAAGACAAACTTATCAGGTCAGTCGAAGCTACAGGGAAAAGACTAGCATGTTGCCAAAAGAAGCCAACTCTAGTGGAAATAATATACAGTGGGTCAGAGGAGGGTATAAGTAAGGAATGATTGGGGAAAAGTCTATACAGGCAAAGCGAAAACTTGGCCATTTTACAATTAATCAAGTTTATGATAGTGAACCTCTATTTTCATTTCATTTAATGGAAGCAGCCTTCCTTAAATGATGGGTACATCATTGTGAATTTCTTTTTTTTTTTCTTTAAAGATTTTGTTTATTTATTTGAGAGAGAGAGAGTGGGTAAGAGAGAGAGACCAGGAGTGGTGGCAAGGAGGAAGGGGCAGAGGTTGAGGGAGAAGCAGACTCCTCGCTGAGCAGGGAGGCCAATGCGTGGCTCGATCCCAGGACCCCAGGATCATGACCCAAGCCAAAAGCAGATGTTTAACTGATTGAGCCACCCAGGTGCCCCTCATTGTGAATTTCTATCACTAAATGTAGTATCTACTATCTTAATTAAGTTTTTATCAATGCTATTGACAAGACCTGAAATTACAAGAGTAAACATTGCTATTTGATTATTTACTTAATATTATGTATGCTGTCATGGTGACCAAAATTTTACAACATTTTTAGGACCAAAATTAAACTTTTTTTTATAGGCAGGAGCTCATTTAGTAGTACAGGAGAAATACATACGTTTTTTAAGTTTAAAAAATTCCTTTAAAACGCATGAGTACTCTACATACCCTAGAAACCAAATTATCATCTTTTTGATATAGCATGCTATGTTGACATTATTAAAAGGACTTTGGGAAATAAGCCCTAAATGAATTTTGGTGTATGTCTTACTTATATTGGTATTTGTCACCAATGTTTTCATTGCTGAGAAACTAGACATATCAGTAATCAAACTTATTGCAATTGTCATCATCCAGAAAATAGTCATGGATACCAAAGTGAAAATGTCCACAAATAGGAGAAAACACTGTCACAGAGCATGTAGGATTTACATGTAACAGATGTCCCTGAACCTCACTTATTGCCTCAAGGAACCTTACCAGAGGCCCAGATCCTGCAAACATGATCTAATTTCTGCCCAGGGCATATCAAAGGCAGCAGATTGATAGGTGAGTGTATCGACTATAAGGAAAAGCAACAGATGAGAGTTTAATCCCAAACTTAATCCCCCCCCCAAAAAAAGATATTTGGAAACCACATTTAAAATTGTAATACAGTTTATGAGTTTTAAAATGAAATATTTAGGTACAAATCTAACAAAAAAATGGATAGGATCAGTATCTCAAAAATTACAAAATGCTGATGAAAGAACAAATCAAAAAACAGGTTAATGGAGAAAGAAATCATGTTAAAGAGTTGGAAGACCCAACATCGTAAATATGTCAATCGTCTCTCCCCAAATTGATCTATGAGTTAAATGTAATTCTTTTTTTTTTTTTTTTACATGAAAAGGCTTCATGTTTAACAATCTTTAATTCAAATGTGAAAGTTCAATACAAGCCATATGTAGGGCTTGGGACTTGTTCTTTTAAAAACAAGAATGGAGAAATGCAACAGAATGATCTTTCCACTTTGTCTTCAGAAACTTTCAAGGAAAGGATAGATCATAGGGCCATAAAGATCCATTTAGTCATACCCACTTTCTCTCCCTACCAATAGTCTTTCACCCATTCCATCATCTTAATACATAAGATTAATGTATTAATTAATACATTAATATAATTAATAATAATAATCTAATAATAATTAATAACGCATTAATTATAATTAATATAATTAATACATCTTAATACATATTCCCGAAGGAAGATTTACAGTTCAGCTTGCTTACATAACCATTTAAAAATACTTAGCACCAGCTTGCTTCCTATAATGCCAAACAAATCAAATCATGAAACTACTTCAATATGCATTTCTTCTTTTTAAAACAAGGGGGTACTTGTTTGTAGAAAGCAATACTTAGCCTACAGATACATTTCCCAGAAATGGCAGGTGCCATTTAAAGGCCTAGACACGCTCATGCTTTCAAAGTGGAATACCTAGCCTAATGTGCATAGAAGCATGGATGGCAAAGTTGAAGATCAATATTACAACTATTTTTTCTATTTATTTGAAGCACAGTAAAAAAAAAAAAAATTTGTACACTTTGGAAATTCAGTGGCACAAGGTACACTGCCATAACTTGAGGGACATTATACAGTTAAAAAAAAAAAGGAAATAAAAAGAAAAAAATTCCCGTTTGAAACACTGCATTACCTAATTTTACCTGCCCAAACAGACCATTTATAAATATTAGGTCAATAAACTGCTAACATCCATAAAAAGGTAGCTTTCTTACTAAAATGCAAGAATTTAAAAGATTGGTATCTAAACAAGAAAAGACAAAAACAAACTGGAATGAAAACCTAGGTATCACATCTAAAATCGGGGCTTTTTGTTTGGGCCTTCATACTCTTCTCTCCCTCTACTATATCCTGCTGCAGTTCCAGGCCCCATTCCTCTAGGACCCTGTCCACCCACAGGTCCCGTACCTCCCTGCCCAAAGCGCTCAGTACGCATGTCGCTTCCCATCATGGAACAACTCATAGTTGCTGGTGGGACTCCAGGATTAGCTTCATAACCTATGCCACCTCCACCATCTAGAGGTGGAAATTTCTGGCCTCCAGAACCATAGGGATCTCCCATGTTCATTGCTCCTCCACCACCCATTCTCACGTCTCTTTCTCTTGGATCCATGTAGCCCATCCGGCTATAACTTTCCTCTCTTTGGCGTCTCATTTGTTCTTCCATTTCACGTTGACGAATCATCATCTCTTCTTCCCTTCTACGTCGTTCTTCTTCTTGCCTTAGTTGCATTTCTTTACGTTTCTGCATTTCTTGATTGTGAAGTTCTTCCATGCGTCTTAATTCTTCCTGGCGTCTCATCAGATCTTGGCACAAAAGATTTGCCTGATGCTCATGATAGGCATCTTCCATTTCACTTTCCAATTTGTCTTTTGCATCTTTCATGTTTTTTTTCAACTTGTTCCCTTTGCTGTTTTTCCATTTCATCCAGGGATTTCCATCGCTGAGAATATTCATACTCAAATGTGCCATGTTGGGCAAAACGAGGAGGTGTTTCTCTCTCCTTTTGATACATTGGATTCTTCTGTGCAAGTTTTTCAGGAAGGCCATCTTCGTCATCTGATTGTTCAAGTAGTTCCACAATGACTGGACGAGGAGTTGTTGTCAGTAAGAAAACACCTTCACTGCATCTTTCAAAGGCTTTTCTTGCTGCTGGTTTAGACGCAAATTCAACAATGCCTTTCCCTGTAGATCTCCCACGATCATCCACAATTACAACAGCCCTTTCAATAGGACCAAATTGGCTAAAGGCTTCTTCCAACAGTTCGCTGGAAACATAAGGTGAAAGATTTCCAACGGAGAGGGCGGCAGCCTGTGTGGCAAAACGAACCCGAAGCTGTCCACCTCTCGTGGGTGTATCATCAAGTTCAGCTTTGGCAATTTCAGCCAATGCCCTAGATTCGAGTTTAATAAACCCAAATCCTTTGCCTTTATTGATAAAAACTTCTCCTGGTTCTCCATATTTAGCGAAAAGTTTTTTGAATTCATCCTCTGTGATATCAGCGCTGAGTGTAAGTTTTCTCTCCAGGCATCCTCCAGAGAGACAAGTTGGCTTTAAATCCCTGTGAGTCGGAGATCTTCTCGCTGCCGCCGCCTGGTGATGCTGCTGGTGGTGGGGCGGGTGGTGCTGCCGACCTCCGCGGGGCTCCCTGCCGCCTCGATGCGGCGGCTTCGGGTGGCCCCAGGAGTGCTTAGGCCCGGGCCACCGCCGGGCTTCGGCCCGCCTGGCATTTTGCCGCCTTTCGGGCCTCCGGGTCCTGGGCCCTGCTTAGGCCTGGGGCCCGGGCCCCCTGTGGGAGGAGGCGGCGGGCCCCGGTCTGAGGCGGGGTGGTGGGGACCCCGCTGCTCGGCGGCGCGGGCGGGGGGCGCCCCGGGGGCGCCGAGGTGACAGCAGGCGGTGGGGTCGGGATGGGGCCCGGCCCCGTAGGGGCCCCGGAGGTCGGAGGAGTGGCAGGCGGTGCCGGGCCAGAGGCAGGCGGATCGTTGCCCACTCCCGGAGCCGGGCCGGGTCCCTGAGGAACCACGGGCTTGGACGAGTCCTGTGGCCGCGGCGGCTGCTGATGTGGCTGCTGATGCGGCGGTGGCTGCTGCTGTTGCTGATATGGAGGCGGTGGTGGGATGGGGGCTTGAGACCACCCTGGCCCGGGCCGGCCCCATGGGTCCGCGGTTCTGATTGAGGCCCATGCCGGGTGGCGGGGAGCGGAAGTCGTGGAGGCCGCCGCGACCGCCATCTCCTCCGCGCCGGTGGAAGCGGCCACCGCCACCGCCACCGCCACGGCTCCGGAACCGGTCCCGAGACATGTCTGTGATCAAGGGGCGGTCGAGGCGGAAGCGGAGAAGACGCTCAGGGAACATGGAGGCCACCTTGCTTCGCACAAGATGGCGGATGACACAGGCCGAGTTAGATGTAATTCTTACTAAAGTATCAGTAAGGCTCTTTTGAAGGCATAGACAAGTTTATTCTAAAATTTATATGGAAAAGTGCAAGATCTGGAAATATCTAAGACCACTGGAAAAAGAACAAAGTAGTAGAAATCACTCTACCCAATGTTATGATATACTATATAGCTATACTAATCAAGACAGTCTGGTATTGGCAGAGGAAAGATGGCCCTTTCAAAAAACAGTGCTGGAGAAATTAGATATACATTGGCAAATAAACAACAATATTCAGCTTAAGCCTCACGCCTTACACAAAAATGAACTCAAATGCATCATGGGCTAGAATAACAGTATAGAAGTTGAAGAGAATGAGAAGACAAACCACAAACTGCGGAAAAAATACTTGCAAACTACATATGCAACAAGGAAGAGATATTTCGAATATATAAGAAGTCTCAAAACTCAACATTAAAAGAAACCCAATTAGAATATAGGCAAAAGAGGGGTGTCTGGGTGGCTCAGTCCTTAGGCATCTGCTTTCGGCTCAGGGCGTAATCCCAGGGTCCTGGGATGGAGCCCTGCATTGGGCTCCTTGCTCTGCGGGGAGCCTGCTTCTCCCTCTCCCACGCCCCCTGCTTGTGTTTCCTCTCTCGCTGTGTCTCTCTGTCAAATATATAAATAAAATATTTTTTAAAAATGAATATGGGCAAAAGACATGAAGAGATGTTTCACTGAAGAGAACACACAGATAAAAAATAAGCACATGAAAATATGTTCAACCTTATTATCCATTAGGGAAACCTGAATTAAGCCCACAATGTGACATCACTGTCTATCTAAAATAAAAAAATAACGATAGCTCTGAAGGATGTGAGGGCGCAGAGAAACCAGATTGCACGTACACTGCTGGGTATAAAAAATCGTACCTCCGCCCTGCAAAAGAGTGTGATGGTTTCATACAAAAGTAAGCATGACCCATAATCGCACCCTTGGGGGTTTATGCCAGAGAAATGAAAAATTGAAATTCACACAAAAACCTCTACATGGATGCTTAGCGCAGCTCTACTTTGCAATAGCTCCAAACTGAAAGCAACACAAATTTCCTTCCACAGGTGAACAGTTGGACAAACTGGTGTACCTCTATGCCAAGGCATCCTACTCAGCAATAAAAAGGAACAAACTACAGATACACACAGTAATTTGGAGGAATTGTAACAGCATAGATTGATCGGTGGTTGCCAGGATTCGGGAATCTGGAGGGGAGGGAGGTGGCCATGGCGGTGTGTGGGGAGCACAAGACATCCGCGCGAAGCAACTCTTTCTGTATCTTGACCGCAGTGGTGATGACACGAATCTACGCTTGTAATAAAATTGTTATACCAGGTGGTGGGTAATAGGGAGGGCACGTACTGCATGGAGCACTGGGTGTGGTGCAAAAACAATGAATACTGTTACACTGAAAAGAAATTAAAAAAAAAAAAGATGAATAAAGTACTCCAGTTTTTAGGATATGTGTATTAATTTTTAAAAAATTGGCATAAAACCACACACACACACACACTCACACACACCTGAGTGTGTGTAAACAGTTGAGATCTGAAAAAGATTGATGATTCGTATCAATGTCAATTTTCTGGTTGTAAAGGAAACTGGGTGAAAGGCATATAGAGAATCCCTCTGCATTATTTCCAACAAGCACGAGAACCTACAATTATCTAAAAAAAAAAAAAAAAAAGTTTTTAAAAACTACAAGTTTTGTCCCTCTCTCCTGAGGAAGAAACAAATAGCTCCCCCAAAACTGGAACCCCTGGAACATCAACTAATAATGGGGCCTAGCATTCGTTTCCATTAATACACACTTATTAAGTGTTTCTTCTCATAAAGCCAGAACTCCAGGAGAAAGCCACTCAGCAGGAGAACCCCTGGATTGACACGTGCCAGCTTGGCAGGAAAGTGAGTTGAATCTCACCAGAGACCTAATTTTAGTTTGTCCCTCTGCTCCTGGGTAACACAACCAATGACAAGCTTCTGACCTGAGGCTTTAGCCTCTAGCACAAAGCTGAAGGTGTTGGCCCCCCAAAAATCTTTGCTTTGGGAAATCAACATGCAACCTTGCATTTTATAACAGAGCCCTCTAGAACGTATCCTAGTGTCTGTCATATTCTTAAATACCTGGAACACCTCAAAACTGTCTTGAAAATGTCATTTAGAGACAGAGTTTGCTCGGCCCTTGGTGATATTTCTTACCCGAACAAGATCTTTATGCTATTATTTTCCCTTTAATGAATCCATTATTTATATTAGGTTTGCCAGTTTTATGTAATCTAGGACGCTGAGGGAGCAGTGTCAAAGAAAAGGGACTAACTCCTTCCCCAAGTTCGCCAGAGTTTACAAAGCACTCTAAAACAGTTCTGTTCTTTTTTTTTATTTTTTTATTAGTTTTTAAAGATTTTATTTATTTATTTGAGGGCGAATGAGTGAGAGAGAGCATGAGAGAGGAGAAGATCACAGGGAGAAGCAGATTCCCCAGGATGCTTGGAGCCCGATGCGGAATTTGATCCTGGAAGTCCGAGATGGTGACCTGAGCCAAAGGCAGTTGCTCAACCAACTGAGCCACCCAGGTGCCCTAAAACAGTTCTGTTCTCCCTTGCTATGTCATTCGCTCATCGATGGATGGTCACCTGAGAATGCCAGGAACGTGCTACGTCTTTGGATATAGACAAACAACAACAACAACAATAACACACTGCCACTATCTTCAGAAGCTTCTTATCTGTTGGTTAAGGGGAGGCGAACCATAAGAGACTATGGACTCTGAAAAACAACCTGAGGGTTTTGAAGGGGCGGGGGTGGGAGGTTGGGGAAACCAGGTGGTGGGTAATAGGGAGGGCACGTATTGCATGGAGCACTGGGTGTTGTGCAAAAACAATGAATACTGTTACGCTGAAAAAATAAATAAATAAAAATTTTAAAAAAAGATACTTTAACCAAAAAACAAATAAACAAAAAACCTATACTGTTTTATCAATGCGATAAGAGCAACCTTTTGGGAAAGCATAAAGTGACTTAAAAGGTCTCTTTCCTAGGATGGTGAGTGGCTTTAGGCCTTTTTGTGAAATCACAGCATCTAACATTTTAGCAGAGTGGCAAACCCAGGCTCAAACACAATCCAGCGGAGATTTCAACATCATTTCCTTAGATTCAATTGATTCACGCTTTGGAAGAAAAAAGGACAGCAACTATTTAATCCTTACCCACACTACACAATATAGGTATTATTCTTTCCATTTTAGCAAAGCTTATTAAGAGATCCATGGTTTGGGTGACTTTAAAGCTCTTTTGCTCTTTCTACAACACACCATTGTTTCTGGACAGAGACAATCAACAGAAATTTATCCCAGGTCAGCTTGTGACCGTGGGAGGCCCATTAGCCTCTAGAAGCTAAGCCTGATTCAGAATGCTATCCATTACGGTTTCACAATGGCATGTGGCCCTTTTGGGAACATTTCCTGAAAGATCCTAGGGTTAGAACTCTGGTGCCCAACTACCTGCCAACCTCTCACCAGTTTGCCACAACACGGCCATCTGTCCCCTGCCCTGACTTTCTAATCTTTTTACATTCTTGCTGCTCCTCAAAATGACCCTTGATCTGATCCCACTCACTCCCTAATAAATCTAATCATTTTCTGCATTTAGTTCACCCCTTCTCAAAAGTTTTTCCATTTCAGAGTGACTGACTCCGAGAGCTGACACGTTTCCCTGATACAAGGGACAGATTCTCATGGAGCATAGTGGTGTGGACAATTCAGTCCTTGTGGAAATGCCTCTAAACACCCAAGAGTCAGATCCACGCACACTGTCACCAGCAGCTAACCATATTAAGATCTCCAAGCCATTGACCAACACCTTCCCTACCAAGTTGACCTCTCCTGTCTTCACTGTTTAAACATCTAGCATAGATTTCTATGGTTTCTCATTCTCAACACTTTATATGATTCTTCCCCATTATATATTATTTATGAAAACTCCATATGTGATTCATCTCTCTTTGGCTTGATACTATCACACAATTCTGATGAAGGCTTTTATTTACCTATTTTTTAAGATTTTATTCATTTATTTGACACAAAGAGAGAGAGAGAGAGCACAAGTAGGCAGAGTGGCAGGCAGAGGGAGAAGGAGAAGCAGGCTCCCCGCAGAGCAGGGGGAGCCTGATGCAGAGTTCAAACCCAGGGCCCTGGGATCATGACCTGAGCTGAAGGAAGTTGCCCAACCAACTGAGCCACCCAGGTGCCCCTGGATCTAAACTTCTTATATCTTGTTCTTAGTCCTCTTCTCTTCAGACACTTCTTTTCACCCTTTCACCACTAAGCTTCTAAGAAAAACATCGGTCTCCCAAGGCTTTTCTCTACCCCTGATGTATGGCCTTCCCAAAACTATTTCTTCTTATCCTAGGTACACTCCAAGCTGCCCAGCTCCACAAAAGCATGTATTTGGTTCCCTAGGTCTCAGTCCTGGCCTCAGTATTTTGCATTCTGGATGCAATTGCTCATTCTGATAATGAATGCTGGTCGCTGTTTTCTGTTCTGCATCTTGACTAAGGCAACATGCCTCTTCCTCTGTTCTGTATATTTCCCTCCTAACTCCCGGTTCTGTTGTGTGTCCCAGAGTCTACTCTGTTGGCTTGGACATGAATAAAATAAAATAAAATTTAAAAATGTACAGTATTCTCTGTCTCTTACCTGAGCGTTAGCCATACTCTGAGGATAACTTTGTTATCCTTGTTAGCCTAGAGATTTGGGGAGAAGAGTTGTGAGCAAAGTTTGGCTGCCACAGTTATATTATGGGAATCTAGAGGTCAGGATTGTGTTTTTAATTTTTATTTCCTCTTTGGAGAAATGCCCATTTGTATCTGTTCTCTATCTTTCTATGTGGTTATCTTTTTCTTAGTAGTTTATAGGAACTCTTTATATGTTCTGGAAGCTTACCCTTTACTGCTTAATTTCAGCATTTTCTCCCAATTTGTAGATAATTTTTTCACTTTTCTTGTGGTGTAGTTTTATGAATATTAATTTTAATAAAGTTAAATTTATTTTTGTTTAGTCAAATCATCTCATATTTAAGAAATTTAAAACATCTAATCAAAAATTTTCTACATAGTTTTTCTTCCTGCTGTGGTAGGAAGACTTAACATGAGATGTACCTCTTCACAAATGTCCAAGTGTGCGAAACAGTATTGTTAACCATAGGCACAATGTTGCACAGCAGACCTCTAGAACTTATTCATCTTGCATAACTGCAACTTTATAGCCACTGAAAGCAATCCCCATTGCCCCTTCCCCAGTCCCTGGCAATCAC
The DNA here is from genome assembly GCF_922984935.1 of Meles meles. Taxonomy (NCBI): domain Eukaryota; kingdom Metazoa; phylum Chordata; class Mammalia; order Carnivora; family Mustelidae; genus Meles; species Meles meles. Next base: position 113,833,819 of record NC_060071.1, read on the forward strand.
CATTCTATTCTGTTTCTATGAGTTTGGGTATTTTAGATACTTTATGTAAACAGAATCATGCAATATTTGTCCTTCTGTGACTGGCTTATTTCACCTAATATAATGTCCTCCTGTTTCATACACATTGTTTCATATGGCAGGATTCCCTTCTTTTATGGTTGAATAATACTCAATTGTATGTGTATACCACATTTTTCTTATCTATTTATCCACCAATAAATTTAAATTGTTTACATGTCTCAGCTGTTGTGAATAATGCTGTAGTGAACATGGGAAGGCAAGTGTCTCTTTGAGATCCTGACTTCAATTATTTTGGGTAAATACCCATCAGTGGGATTCCTGGATCATATGGTAGTTCTTTTTTTTTTTTTTTTCTGGGATTGTAGGGGATTTTTTATCAGCGATCCATAATCCATTGTTTATGCACCACACCCAGTGCTCCATGCAATACTTGCGCTCCTTAATACCCACCACCAGGCTTACCCAATCCCCCACACCCCTCCTCCCCAAAACCCTGTTTGTTTCTCAGAGTCCACAGTCTCTCATGGTTTATGTCCCCCTCACCAACTCACTTCTCTGTTCCATCTCCCAGTGTCCTCCATGTTATTTCTTATGCTCCTTTTTAAAAATAGTTCATTTATTAGATAGAAAGAGCACATACACAAGCAGAGGGAAGGGGCAGAAGGAGAAAGAGAAGTGGACTCTCCACTAAGCAGGGAGCCCTACTTGGGGCTCCATCCTAGGACCCTGGGATTATGACCTAAATGGAAGGCACACACTTAACTGGCAAAGCCACCCAGGTGACCCTGTAGTTCTATTTTTAATTTTTGAAGAACTTGCATATTGTTTTCCATAGCAGCTATACCATTTTACATTCCCACCAATAGTGTACAAGAGTTCCAATTTCTCCACATCCTTGCCAACAATTATCGTGCTCTCTCTCTCTCTGTAATAGCCATTCTAATAGATGCTAGGTAATACCTCAATGTAATCTTGATTTGCATTTTCCTGATGATTAAGGATGTTGATCATCTTTTTATATATCTGCTGGTCATTTGTATGTCTTCTGTCTTCTATGAAGAATGTCCAATTCAAGTCCTTGGTCCATTTTTTAATTGAATTATTGTTTTGTTCTTGTTTTTTTTTGTTACTATGGAATTGTATGAGCTTCTTATATATTTTGGATATTAACCCATTATCCAATGTAGCCTTTACAAATATTTTCTCCCATTCATAGGCTGCCTTTTTCCTTTTTTAATATTTTCCTCTGTTATGCAGAGGCTTTTTAGTTTGATGTAGTTCAAGTTGTCGTTTACCAATCTTGTTGCCTGTTCTTTTGGTGTCTAATTCAAGAAATCATTGCCAAGACCAATGTCACGAAGCTTCCCCTATGTTTTCTTGTAGGAGTCTTACAGTTCCAGGTCTTAAGTTAAATTCCTTAATTTTGAGTTGATTTTTGAGTGTGGTGAAAGATAAAGATCAAATTTCATTCTTTTGCATGTAAACATCCAGTTTTCCCAGCACTGTTTGTTGAGGAGACTATCCTTTCCCCATTCTGTATTCCTTGGTGCCCTTATCAAACATTAGTCAACCAGGCTTTATTTCTGGGTTCTGTATGGTATGTATGTCTCTATATCAGTAGTATCCAGCTGTGTTCTTTCTGAACACTGTTTTGGCTATTTGCGGTCCTTTGTGGTTCCATATGAATTTTAGGATTTTTTCCTGCTTCTGTAAAAAATGACAGTTTTTAATATTTAAATCTTTAAAGCCCAGAATTGACTGCCATGATGTGGAGAGATTAAATTGAATTTTTCCCTCATATGGATAAACATTAAACACAATGACATAATTATTGAATGGTCTCACCTTTCCCACAGATCTGCATTTGCCTGTCTCTGACATATAAAATCTCCCCATATGTTTGGGGCAATTTTTAAGCTCATTATCTTATGCTACTACCATATGTTGATCTGACTGTCCCTATGCCAAAATCACACTGTCTTAATTATTACACATTACTCCTCCTCACTCCAATGTTGCATCTGTCTCCACTACTCGAGTAAATCTGTGTTTATTAAGTCCACCAATAAGCTCTATGTTGGAAAAGATAAATGGAATTTTTCACATTTTATTTTATGTGTCTTTTAGAAGACTTCAAGACAGTTGTTCATTTTCTCTCTCAGCTTACATAAAATCAAATACTCCCACTTTCCTTTTTCCTAATATTTTATTTATTTATTTGACAGAGAGAGAGAGAACAAGCAGAGGGAGCAGCAGAGGGAGGGGAATAAGCAGACTCTCTGCTGTGCAGGGAGCCTGATGTGGGGCTCGATCCCAGAACCCTGGGATCATGACCTGAGCTGAAGGCAGATGCTTAACTGACTGAGCCACCCACAGGCCTTATATTTCCATTTTTTTTCTGATATCACCAGCTACTGCTCAGTGTTCCTTCTAGCCTTTCCCATCTGCTTGACATCTAACTGTAGGAGTTTCTCAAAGCTTGATCTTATACTCTTTTTTCCTTAGCTATAATGTTATTTTGAGTGATCACAACTAGTTGCTGGTGGTCTTTTATATATAGATGTTTTCCAAATGCATATGCCCTTTGACCCCAGAATTATATCTGTTGATAAAATACAGATTTATTGAGCATCCACCATGTACCATTCACTATCTAGGTGCTAATTATTTAGCAGTGAAAAAAGAGGCAAAATGGCTGCCTGCATGAAATGTTTATTCTAATAATTCTAAGAACTATTCTAATTCTTTAACAAAGAAATGAACTCTATCTATATCTATATATATATACACATATACACATATATATAAATTATACATATATATACACATACATAATACTTCAGGTTATGATAAGTTCTGTGAAGAAAGCTTAATTAGGGAAGGTACCTAAGAACTTTAGGGGTGGAAATGCTACAATTTTGAACAGGACAGAAATCTGACAAACTGACTAGACATTCAATAACGTTCTTGTTTGTTTGTTTTAAGGATAGAAGTCTGTGATTCATCAGTCTTACACAATTCACGGTGATCACCACAACACACACCCTCCCCAATGTCCATCATCCAGCCACCCCATCCCTCCCCTCCAACAACCTTCAGTTTGCTTCCTGAGATTAAGAGTCTCTTATGGTTTGTCTCCCTCTCTGGTTTCTTCTTGTTTCATTTTTTTCCTCTCTTTCCTCATGATCCTCTGCTTTGTTCCTCAAATTCCACATATCAATGAGAGCATGTGATAATCATCTTTCTCTGACTGAACTAAGGAAAGAGTCCTGATGTCTACTGACAGATTAATGGATAGACATCCAGTAATCTTAAGCAGGGGTCAGCAAACTACAACCTGAAGGCCAAATCTGGCCCACTGTTATTTGTACAGCCACTCAGCAAAGAATGGTTTTTTTATTTTTATTTTTTATTTTTATCTTATTTTTTTTAAAGATTTTATTTATTTATTTGACAGACAGAGATCTCAAGTAGGCAGAGAGGCAGGCAGAGAGAGAGAGAGAAACAGGCTCCCACTGAGCAGAGAGCCCGATGCGGGGCTTGATCCCAGGACCCTGAGATCATGACCTGAGCCGAAGGCAGAGGCTTTAACCCACTGAGCCACCCAGGTGCCCTGGTTTTTACATTTTTAAATGGCTGGAAACAATCAAAAGAAAAATATAGTTCATTACATTTGAAAATATGTGAAATTCAAATTAATGTGTCCACAAACAAGGTTCTATTGGACACAGAAAATATTCATTTACTTACTTCTTATTGTCTATTGCTCTTTTCACACTACAGCAGCAAAGTCACGTAGTTGAAACAAAGACCATATGGCCCACAAAGTCTAAACTATGTCCTATCTGGTTCTTTTAACAAAAAGTTGGTATATCCCTGATCTTGATCAATACACTCTATTGCTTGAAAACAAAAGTCCCATAAGGCAAAGTTCTTTTTGGATTCAATGCCAGAAGAAAATATGTAACTCCTTACACAAGTGTGTTTGCTTCCTTTATTAGACAAAAACATTTCTCTTCTAATTCAGCTGCCAGGAAACCAAAACCCCAATATGACCAACATCAGTAACAATGACACTCCAGGTAGCCAAACACCTCTGTTGGCTTAATCCTTTACCTACCATGTGTGTGTGTTTATGTAGGTCAATGTACTGCCTTGTTTTATACTGATTTTAGTTTCTGTGTAGTCTACAATTTTGTTTGAAAGTCAATACAAATAGGAACCAACATAAGTATAAGTTGTGTTTGGTCTAACTATTTTAAGAGGTTATCCATAAAATTGTAATGACCAAACTGTCCTTTTTTGTTATGGAAACTAGATTTATGGGGTGAAACAAGCACATATTTAAATTCACAAGGAGGTACAGTGTCCCTTTGTGACCAAAATATTGTCCTAATTTATACAATATTTTTATATAAACATTAAGGAAAATACTAACATTTGAAAGGCTCTTTTCAAGATCCTTAAATAACTGCAGGAAAGAACAAGTCTCAGTTGACTGGAAAATTTCCTTCTGTGAACCAACTCATGCCTTGCCACTAAATTCTTATGCACCATATTCCCATAGAGACAGGAGGTCTATTAAGCGATAATCTCATGTCACATGTTTCATTAGTTAGAAAGGAAAAGTCATAACACTAATATCTGGGTTTTTCTCTCAACTCTTTTTGAACATCCTATGAAATACTCTGAAAATGAAATGTGAAGAAAGAAAATTAGACAGTTGGGGGGTTTTGTTTATTTTGTGTCTTACTTTATTTGTGTCTTACTTTGTCTTATTTTTGGAACTTTTACAACAAGCCCTGAAAAAGCTTAAAAAATGAAATTCTCTTTCTGGGGCAGTATGGAAAGATTTCAGTTGAAGAACTTTCTTAAAACCAATTAAAGATAAATTTAGTATCAGGAATATTAGCTCTAGCATCCACCAAACTTAGACCAGGTATTTTTGTTGTATGTAAGTTTGATGGCCTTCTGAAATCTGTTCATTTAAATATTAAGATCTTTTTTTAAAGATTTATTTATTTACTCAAGAGAAAGAGAGCGCATGAGGGAGGGCGGAGGTGGGTGTGTGGTGGAAATCCTCACTCCCTGCTGAGCACAGAGCCCAGAGCCCACGGGGCTTGATCTTACAACCCTGAGATCATCACCTGAGCCAAAATCAAGAGTCAGACACTTACCTAACAGAACCACTCAGATGCTCCTAAAATATTAAGTTCTTTTATTTTTTTAATTTTGTTTATTTATTTGACAGGCAGAGATCACAAGTAGGCAGAGAGGTAAGCAGAGAGAGAGAGGAGGAAGCAGGCTTCCCACTGAGCAGAGAGCCTGATGCCGGCTGGATCCCAGGATGCCTGGGATCATGACCTGAGCCCAAGGCAGAGGCTTAACCCACTGAGACACCCAGATGCCCCTAAAATATTAAGTTCTTAAGGGAACTTAGGTTCTTAAGGGGAATTTAAGAAAATAAAATTATCCATATTTTTGAAATTTTGCATACTAAATGCCTGTACAAATGAAAACAGCTTTTCCCAACTCCAATACCAGTAAGAGTACAAGAACTTTCTTCAGTATTGGAAAACCCTAATATTAATACAAGTTAGGTAGCACAAGCTCATTAAAATTCCAAGTTTCATTGTTCCTGATTGCAATTACACCAATTTGGTTGAGTAAAATTATATACCTCTTACCAATTAATAAAAACAGAAGCAAGAATTGTCACAATCACGCTATTATCTGGCTATTATTATTACAAAGTAACAATCAAAGATCACATAATTGTAATGTGTTTATAAAAACTCAGAGACTCAATGCATCACAGATTACAGCATATCTAGGAATAGTGCATTTACTCCACCATTCTCAATGCAAGAGAGAACCATCCTTTTCTATGTTAAGGAAGAAAATCAAAGTTACATATATACATATATATTTATAAAAGCTTATCAATGTGTGTATATGTATGTGTGTGTGTGTGTGTGTGTGTGTGTATGCTTTTTACCTTAATGCTAATAGTTCATCTAAACCTTTATTAGGGAATTGGAAAATATTAATTGTTCACATAATTATTCTTCTCTGTCTCCCCCACTAAACTCTCAAGTTTCATCAGTCAAAGACCCTCCCTATCTTGCTCACAGCTTCATCTCCAGAGTGTGGTGTAGCATGTAGAACACAGTAGGTATGGAATAAGTGAGTGATGTAGGGCAAAGAACATTGACTTTGGAAGCAGAACTCTAGGAACCAGAATCAAACGTTTTCTCTGCCATTACATGCACTAAATGTGTATACCATTACCTCTGATTCTTGGTTTGCATTCTTCCAGGTGTTCCAGGCCCAGAGGCCAAGTACCTCTTGGTGTAACTATTAAATGGCATCGGTAGGTCAAAGAAAGCAGATATTGATTTGATCAGTCCTGCTAGAATGCAAGTCCAAGGTCGCAGAATTGCCTCACTCTCTATTGCACTGCAGAGGCTTAAACAAGGTCTTGAATCTAAAGAGAGGCTCAATCAACATTTATTATTCAAGACTGGAACAGAAAATGGAGCACCTGGGTGTTACAGTCTGTTAAGCCTGTGACTCTTGGTTTCGGCTCAGGTCTTGAACTCAGGGTTAAGAAACTGAGCTTCATGGTGGGCTCTGAACTCAGTGGAATGTCTAAGATTCTCTCTCCCTCCACCGCCACCCCCCACTTGCTCTCTCTCTCTCTCTCAAAGAAATAAATCTTAAAAAAAAAAAGTAAATCTTAAAAAAAGGAGATTGGAATAGGAAACAGATCTTTATGTTAAACAACCTATACATCAATATTTACTTAAAAACTTGTGAATTTTTTTAAAGATTTTTTTATTTATTTGTCAAAAAGAGAGCACAAGCAGGGGGAGCGACAGGCAGAGGGAGAAGCAGGCTCCCTGTTGAGTAAGGAGCCCCATGCGGAACACAAACCCAGAACACTGGGATCATGACCTGAGGTGAAGGCAGACGCTTAACCAACTGAGCCAGCACAGCACCCCAATACTTATGAATTCTCGATGAAACTTCTTGTCAGGCTTCAGCTCTCAGCCCAGAGAATTTTAACTTCTTTTAGAAAAAAAATTTCCATTTTTCCTCTAACCATACAAAATTGTATTACAAAACTAATAAGCTGTTATTAAGTCAAAGTCCTTCTAAAAGAAAATTAAAATGATAATGAAGTGTAACCATCAACAATAAAGAGGATTTAGGGTTTGGGCTTTGTTTGTTTTCTTACCTTATGGAAGGATGATTCTCAACTGTCTTGAGAATGGTGGAATAAATGAATTGCTTCTAATCCTATTGTGCTCTGTGATTTATTGACGTGTATGAATCATTAAACACATGTAAAATTATGTGACTACCGATTTTACTGCTTTACGATACACTTCAAAACCAATACTAACTGTCAGATTAAAGGGGAAAGTCTCTTTGGATGTACTGGTATTTTAAATTGTGCCCTAGGCAAGAGGAATCTTTTTTTTTTTCCATTTTATTTATTTTTTCAGCGTAAAAGTATTCATTCTTTTTGCACAACACCCAGTGCTCCATGCAAAACGTGCCCTCCCCATTACCCACCACCTGTTCCCCCAACCTCCCACCCCTGACCCTTCAAAAGAGGAATCTTAACTGAAAGCACCGGGTGTGACTTGGTGGCTGGAATGTATCATTTCTCTGCTAACAGTGACTGGTTTCCCCTAAGAAGGCTGCTTCCCATGACTTTCTCGTTCACTGTCCCAAGGTAAAGTTTGATACAGTGTTATAATATTATACTATTTAATTTAGACCGCCCTCTGGTTTTTCCTGGGTGTGAAAAGGAGACTACTAATATTTCTCACAAACACTTCCCAGATATATGTTTAAATTTGAATCTCAGAAATGGAAATATCACGAAAGAAGATATATCCTGAATCTGAGTGAGTTTAAGTGACTGATCATCCAGCTGGAATGTGACAGAGGGTCTGGCATTTGTCCGTCATACCCACCCCCCCACCCCCACGCTACCTCCAGTTTGTACCCAAACTGTGGAACCCTTCGATCCACGTTGGCTTCTAAGAGTGGACCTTCCAGCTTGCCACTGTAAGAGTGCTGTCCAAGCTCTATAATTAGTTCTCCTGACCCCACTCTACCTCATCCTGATCGACCTGCACAAGTTTTCAGACGGTCTCTGCTGTATCATTTGACTCTGACATTACAACAACACAATTCCAATGAAATGCTAATGGGATTCATTTTGGCAATACAGGAAAATGAGGAGTTGGAAGAGCAGGGAAATAAACACGTGGCCAAAAACAAAAAACAACAACAACAACAACAACAACAACAAAAAACCAGGAAAAATGCAGGCGTGATAAGGAGATGCCTGTCTACTAACAACATACTAGCTGATAATAATACGCAACAAGGAACAGAAGGCCTGAGAGCATTACCTCTGTGACACAGACCTAACCCAAACCTAATTTCATCATATGTGACCTAAAATAAGTCATTTCATCTCTTATGGACTATTTCTATATTAGTAAATGTAGTAAATGGAAATAATTATAGTACTTATGTGTTGGAAAGAGTAGAATTAAACACACTAAAATTGTTGGTCTATTCAACTCACAAAAATTAGAAGATTAATGCCCAGTATTAACAATGTTATTCTGAAAAAGGACCCACGTAAACCTGTGTTGGTTATAGCTCATTTGATCTTTCAGAAGAAATAAACTATAAAAGTAATATCAATAATAAAATTTACATACTCGTTGATCTGTCAAACCCCATTCTTAGTGTTTACCTTAATATAGTTGACATCTCAAATATCCAATAATAGATTAAAAATATATACTATGTCCTTTAAATAGAATACAAATGTTTATGTAGTATATATACGTAATATAAATATATGTTCACAAAATTACACAGAATAAATGTGGCAAGCCATATTTCTATGAGTAGTGGGATTATGGATGATTTATTACATTTTCTTCTTTTCTAGCTCTTATTTATACTTTTACATAACAGTTATGTATTATAAGCATTTTATATTTACCTAATACTTATATATACATATGTACAGAATGTTTATGTAAAATAAATATGTTATTGACAAGATAGTTACAAAATATTCTTCTAACATTTATTCATCCTGGGTGGAAGTGGTAACAGAGTGCACAAAGCTATATTGGGATCCTGAATATATCATACTCTGACACTTGCCCACAAAGGCAGCAGATTCAGTTCAAAACAGATATGTTTTGTTTAAGTCAAACAGGATTCGGGTACCAATGAGGTCGGTACTACCCATATCCATTTATGTTGTTATTGGCTTTAGAGTAAGATTTCTAACCACTGTGAATGATCAGCTGAAGTTATTCTATGGCACATGGAACGTACAAGCCATGTACAGTTAATTAATGTTGGTTAACTAATAATTTACCAGGACTTAATGGACTAACTGGATCTTTGTTTTTTCTCCTCTCTATTCTTTTCCATCTTCAAATCAGTAATGATGATTACCACATAGGTAATTTGTGTTTTATTATAAAACATGTGAAGAATTTCAGTTTCTAACAAGCTTTTATGTCCAAATTCTACTGCTTTCTCTATCATCTTCTTTTACCCACATCCTTCCAAACTGGATTCATCCCCTCTCCTCCTATAAAAATTTTACATAGCTCCCTATATTGTATTTCAAGGATCCTCATGATTTGGAATCCTATGTTTATCTCTGTGGTTATTTAAGCCCCCCCCCCCCAATTAGTCACTGAACATCACAAGAGCATGAATTGTGTTTATCTTTATTTTCCACCCCATAGCAATTACTACAATATCCTACAAAACTATAGTTCTGTTTGATGTGGATGCCAATTTTAAAGGATGGCTATTTGCCTATTTCTAAATTCTACCATCATATAAATCGATCTTTAATGGATGCCTTCTGTACCTCAGAAATAACCCATGGGAAATAAGGGAAATGAAGACTTTCTCAAGAAAATTCCAGATATAAAGAAATCAGGAAGAATGCTAATGTGACGAAAGAAGAGAATGCCTGAAGGTCTCAGTCTCGAGACAGGTCAAGACTCATAAAAAGCAAAACCTGAAAGCCACCAGATTGCAGAGCCATGTGTTGTCTCCTTGACTCCAGGACCATGCCCAGGAGGAGGGCATGAAGTAGCATTTCAGGCAATTGGCAGTGAGCGACGAGAGGAATCTCTTTCTTACATAACTATTTTTCTTTTTCTTTTAATGTATTTATTTTCTCCACCCTCTTGCTGCCTTCTGCTGTCCCAGACAGAGATGCCTATGGTTATTTGGCACTACCAGTAAAGGAGCTAAAAGTGGTTTTTTGGTACTTCACAAGCTATAAACGAATCCAAAATTAACAAAACAATCAGTGTGAGCCAAAATACAGGCATTATTGTAAGAAACAGAAAAGAGATGGGAAAGTGACTAAGGGATAGAAAGGCACAGAGCCTCTGGAAGAAAAAAAAATTTAATCTAACAAACACAGCCAAATAATAACAACAGAAATCACAGGAATGGAGACGTCTTTTTCTTTTCAAGTTCCGTTTATAAAATCCAACCATCTGCATAATTCTACCTTGGTCTAGTAAACTGCAAAAGTTGTAGGAAACACTATGATCTCATTCAAAAATAGTTTTTTCAATAGACATTTCTGAAGATTTACTCTAGTGAGAGTCTGAAAACAGATCAATCAAGGCAGCTCAGAACAAAATAACAGGTTGGATACACACACCCACTCAAACTCTAACACTGTCTGCAGCATGTGGATTCATTCATGAGTTAATTTTTCCCCTAAGTCTAAAATATGTCTGTGCATTTGTGTTCAGTGTGTATGTATATAGAAGTATTTTATTCATCCAAATTACTCTACAATCGAGGTTCTATTTTCATCTATATTTAAAGACGGCAGTAAGTACTGAATACTAAGATTAAAGACGAAGATTAAAAATGGTGCCAGGCATGACCAAGTTCTCATAACTTATAAATGGCAAAGGAAGAAAGAAATCATAACCACCATAGACTAAATTATTTGTTTAGCACTTACTATTGTTTCTCTTTAGATACTTTTCATCTTCCTATCAAATAAGTGAAGTGGGTGTTTGTATCTCCAATACAGATGTAGACACAGAAGAATGAAACCCAGTCCTCCTGGTCTATATAAAGCCATGCTACTGCGCAAGTCATCCATTGCCCTAAGTAAGCAAGTTTTTCTTCTCATTCTAGATATAGATAGCGAATGATTCCTTAGTCCTTTCCTCAGAGACTAGGGGCAGTTTGGTAAGAAAATGAAATACAAGCCAGCCCACGCTACGGCACTGAAGTAATTTCGACATGGTACATAAAAAGAATACACTTCTGGAGCGCCTGGGGAGCTCAGTCGGTTAAATGTCTGACTCTCAATTTCGGATCAGGTCATGACCTTAGGGTTATAGAGATCGAGCCCCATGTCCAGCTCTGCACTGGGCATGGAGCCTGCTTAAGATTCTTTTTCCCTCTCCCTCTCTAAAAAAAAAAAAAATAAAATAAAAATAAAATAATAAAAATTAAATAGAAGAATACACTTAACGTTCTTGGAGAGAGGTTTGGGTCACTCGGAGTTTATTTTAGTCATACAGTGCCTCCCTGTCATTCCTAGAACAAAATGATACTGTCTACTACCTGACACACAGAAAGTTTACTAGTAGTTATATCGGCTAATAATAATACCAGTCTTGCACAGGAACACTCCTAAACTATGCCAAAAGCCACAACAAACTATATATACACTTGAATGTTCTGAAACATTATCAGAGAAAATAGTAAAATGCTCCTTTACTTGTACTGTTTCTTATAAACCCTGGAGTGTTAATTTCTGATACATGGAAGAAAAAATAAAATTGAAGTTTCAGATAAAATCTAGATTTTCAGAGAAAGCTTGTAAGTCAGCTAGAACAGAGGAATGTCCATAATGACTCTACTTCCAACTATTTCAGCGGGTAACAAATGACCCATCACGTGGCCATGAAAATAATTAAGTCCCTTACCACATTTATAGATGGGGAGAAAGGTCAGAGTTCTCAGGAATTCAGGGCATGAAGCTTTTACAAACGGGCTGAAGAATAGTCCCTCACAAGAATAGACTAAAGAGTTTCTTTTGCTCAACAAATAGGTTACTTAACAACCATAGAAAAAATATGCCATTTGTCTCCTGGGCATGGCCTAGCTAGCTGTAACAGAAATTCTGTGTTCCTCCGAATTTTTAAAAAATTGGTTTCATTTGTAGCAGTGATCAAAAACCTCCCAAAAAACAAGAGCCCAGGACCTGACGGATTCCCTGGGGAATTCTACCAAACTTTCAAAGAAGAAATAACACCAATTCTCCTGAAGCTGTTCCAAAAAATTGAAGCAGAAGGAAAACTTCCAGACTCTTTTTATGAAGCCAGCATTACCCTGATCCCCAAACCAGGCAAAGACCCTACCAAAAAGGAGAATTTCAGACCAATATCACTGATGAATATGGATGCAAAGATTCTCAACAAGATCCTAGCAAACAGGATCCAGCAGCACATTAAAAAGATTATCCACCATGACCAGGTGGGATTCATCCCTGGGTTGCAAGGTTGGTTCAACATTCGCAAATCAATCAGTGTGATAGAACACATCAATAAGAGAAGAGAGAAGAACCACATGGTCCTCTCAATTGATGCAGAAAAAGCATTTGACAAAATCCAGCATCCGTTCCTGATGAAAACGCTTCAAAGTATAGGGATAGAGGGAACATTCCTGAACTTCATAAAATCTATCTATGAAAGACCCACAGCAAATATCATCCTCAATGGGAAAAAGCTTGCAGCCTTCCCGTTGAGATCAGGAACACGACAAGGATGCCCACTCTCACCACTCTTGTTCAACATAGTATTAGAAGTTCTAGCAACAGCAATCAGACAACAAAGAGAAATAAAAGGTATCCAAATTGGCAAGGAAGAAGTCAAACTCTCTCTCTTCGCAGATGACATGATTCTTTATATGGAAAACCCCAAAGACTCCACCCCCAAACTACTAGAACTCATACAGCAATTCAGTAACGTGGCAGGATACAAAGTCAATGTACAGAAATCAGTGGCTTTCTTATACACCAACAATGAAAATACAGAAAGGGAAATTAGAGAATCGATTCCATTTACTATAGCATCAAGAACCATAAGATACCTGGGCATAAACCTAACCAAAGAAGTAAAGGACCTGTACTCGAGGAACTACAGAACACTCATGAAAGAAATTGAAGAAGACACAAAAAGATGGAAGACTGTTCCATGCTCTTGGATTGGAAGAATAAACATTGTTAAAATGTCTATACTGCCTAGAGCAGTCTATACTTTTAATGCCATTCCGATCAAAATTCCACCGATATTTTTCAAAGAGCTGGAGCAAATAATCCTAAAATTTGTATGGAGCCAGAAGAGACCCCGAATTGCTAAGGAAATGTTGAAAAACAAAAACAAAACTGGCGGCATCACGTTACCCGATTTCAAGCTTTACTACAAAGCTGTGATCACCAAGACAGCGTGGTACTGGCATAAAAACAGACACATAGACCAGTGGAACAGAGTGGAGAGCCCAGATATGGACCCTCAACTCTATGGTCAAATAATCTTCGACAAAACAGGAAAAAATATTCAATGGAAAAAAGACAGTCTCTTCAATAAATGGTGCTGGGAAAACTGGACAGCGATATGTAGAAGAATGAAACTCGACCATTCTCTTACACCGTACACAAAGATAAACTCGAAATGGATAAAAGACCTCAACATGAGACAGGAATCTATCAGAATCCTAGAGGAGAACATAGGCAGTAACCTCTTCGATATCAGCCACAGCAACTTTTTTCAAGATATGTCTCCAAAGGCCAAGGAAACAAAAGCAAAAATGAACTTTTGGGACTTCATCAAGATCAAAAGCTTCTGCACAGCAAAGGAAACAGTCAACAAAACAAAGAGGCAACCCACGGAATGGGAGAAGATATTTGCAAATGACAGTACAGACAAAAGGTTGATATCCAGGATCTATAAAGAACTTCTCAAACTCAACACACACAAAACAGGTAATCATATCAAAAAATGGGCAGAAGATATGAACAGACACTTCTCCAACGAAGACATACAAATGGCTACCAGACACATGAAAAAATGTTCATCATCACTAGCCATCAGGGAGATTCAAATTAAAAGCACATTGAGATACCACCTGACACCAGTTAGAATGGCCAAAATTAGCAAGACAGGAAACAACGTGTGTTGGAGAGGATGTGGAGAAAAGGGAACCCTCTTACACTGTTGGTGGGAATGCAAGTTAGTGCAGCCACTTTGGAGAACAGTGTGGAGATTCCTGAAGAAATTAAGAATAGAGCTTCCCTAGGACCCTGCAATTGCACTGCTGGGTATTTACCCCAAAGATACAGATGTAGTGAAAAGAAGAGCTATCTGTACCCCAATGTTTATTGCAGCAATGGCTACGGTCGCCAAACTGTGGAAAGAACCAAGATGCCCTTCAACGGATGAATGGATAAGGAAGATGTGGTCCATATACACAATGGAGTATTATGCCTCCATCAGAAAGGACGAATACCCAACTTTTGTAGCAACATGGACAGGACTGGAAGAGATTATGCTGAGCGAAATAAGTCAAGCAGAGAGAGTCAAGTATCATATGGTCTCACTTATTTGTGGAGCATAACAAATAACATGGAGGACATGGGGAGATGGAGAGGAGAGGGAGTTGAGGGAAACTGGAAGGGGAGATGAACCATGAGAGACTATGGACTCTGAAAAACAACTAGAGGGTTATGAAGGGGCGGCGGGGGGGTGGGGGGGTTGGGAGGTTGAGGAACCAGGTGGTGGGTAATAGGGAGGGCACGTTTTGCATGGAGCACTGGGTGTTGTGCAAAAACAATGAATACTGTTATGCTGAAAAAAATAAATAAAATGGAAAAAATAAATAAATAAATAAATAAATAAATTTTAAAAAATTAGTTTCATTTGTAAAACTACAGTACATAAATGTACTAATAAAAAATTGTTGAGAAGATAATTAATGACTTATTACAGAATCTTATTCTATAATTTTTTTCAGTGTTCCAAAATTCATTGTTTATGCACTACACCCAGTGTTCCATGCAATACATGCTCTCCACAATACCCGCCAGCAGGCTCAGCACACCCCTCACCCCCCAAAAACCTTCAGTTTGTCTCTCAGAGTCCACAGTCTCTCATGGTTTGCCTCCCCCTCCGATTTCCCCCAACTCACTTCTCCTCTCCATCTCCCCATGTCCCCTGTGTTATTCCTTATGCTCCACAAGTAAGTGAAACCATAGGATAATTGACTCTCTCTGCTTGACTTATTTCACTCAGCATAATCTCCTCCAGTCCCATCCATGTTGATACAAAAGTTGGGTATTCATCCTTTCTGATGGAGGCATAATACTCCATTGTATATATGGACCATATCTTCTTTATCCATTCATCTGTTGAAGGGCATTTTGGTTCTTTCCACTTTGGCGACTGTGGCCATTGCTGCTATGAACTTCAGGATACATATGGCCCTTCTTTTCACTACATCTGTATCTTTGGGGTAAATACCCAGTAATGCAATTGCAGGGTCATAGGGTAGCTCTATTTTTTTTTTAAGATTTTATTTATTTATTTGACGGACAAAGATCACAAGTAGGCAGAGAGGCAGGCAGAGAGAGAGGAGGAAGCAGGCTCCCTGCCGAGCAGAAAGCCTGATGTGGGACTCGATCGCAGGATCCCAGGATCATGACCTGAGCTGAAGGCAAAGGCTTTAACCCACTGAACCACCCAGGCGCCCCTGGGTAGCTCTATTTGCTCTATTTTTAATTTCTTTGTTGTTGTTGTTGTTGTTGTTGTTTTAAGATTTTATTTATTTGTCAGAGAGAGAGTGAGAGCAAGCACAGGCAGACAGAGTGGCAGGCAGAGACAGAGAGAGAAGCAGGCTCCCTGCCGAGCACGGAGCCCGATGTGGGACTCGATCCCAGGATGCTGGGATCATGACCTGAGCGGAAGGCAGCTGCTTAACCAACTGAGCCACCCAGGCATCCCACTATTTTTAATTTCTTAAGCAATCTCCACACTGTTCTCCAGAGTGGCTGCACCAACTTGCATTCTCACCAACAGTATAAGAGGGTTCCCCTATTTCTACATCCTCTCCAACACTTGTTGTTTCCTGTCTTGTTGATTTTGGCCATTCTAACCGGTGTAAGGTGGTATCTAAATGTGGTTTTGATTTGAATCTCCCTGATTGCTAATGATGAACATTTTTTCATGTGTCTGTTAGCCATTTGTGTGTCTTCTTTGGAGAAGTGTCTGTTCATGCCTTCTGCCCATTTTTTGACATGATTATCTGTTTTGTATGTGTTGAGTTTGAGGAGTTCTTTATAGTTCCTGGATATCAGCCCTTTGTCTGTAGTCTCATTTGCGAATATCTTCTCCCATTCCATGGGTGGTTCTTTGTTTTGTTGACTGTTTCCTTTGCTGTACAGAACCTTTTGATCTTGAAGAAGTCCTAAAAGGTCATTTTGCTTTTGTTTCCTTTGCCTTTGGAGACATATCTTGAAAGAAGTTGTTGTGGCCAGTGTCAAAGATGTTACTGCCTATGTTCTCCTCTAGGATTTTGATAGATTCCTGCCTCATGTTGAGGTGTTTTATCCATTTTGTGTTTACCTTTGTGTATGGTGTAAGAGAATGGTCGAGTTTCATTCCTCTCCATGTAGCTGTCCAATTTCCCAGCACCATTTATTGAAGAGACTTGTCTTTTTTCCACTGTATATTTTTTACTGCTTTGTTGGAGATTATTTGACCATAGAGTTGAGGGTCCATATCTGAGCTCTCTGCTCTGCTCCAGTGGTCTATGTGTCTGTTTTTGTGCCAGTACCATACTGTCTTGGTGATCACAGCTTTGTAGTAAAGCTTGAAATCAAGCAACAGGATGCCCCAGTTTTTTCTTTTTCAACAATTATTCTATAATTTCTATATAGGATATCTTGAATGTGTGTCTGAATTTGAAATAATATATGATGTGTAAGAGTATGCCAAATCACTCAGACACAATTATCATATAATCTCTTTAATATTACCAAATTAGTATCAAGACATGCAAGTCCATTTTGTACAACATTCAGCCTGTATTCTTTACCAGCAGGGTGTTAATTTTCTCCTGAATCATTTAGATCACTGCATTTTAAGATACTTTAAATCACCTATCATAACTCTCCCCAGGTCTTCAATTAGCTAAACTAAATATTCACATTTTCTTTAATTATCCACCATATAACAAGATTCCCAGAACTTCATGCCATAATGGTTATTTTCTGGTAAGTGTGCTATCATTTGATAGTATTTCTTTAAAAATATCCCTTAGAATTATAACGCAGTATTTTATGTATGATCTGATTAACATGGACTGGCATGATTCTTTTCTCTTCATCCAAAGACAAGAGTACTTTTAGTTCATGTTAAGACCAATTCAGTTTCACTTGACTATACTCAAATGTATGGATTCACATGATCTATTTAACATAGCACATTTGTCTACAGATTTTTTCTTGGAAGGCTGGTGCCTTCACTCTTAGGTTCTGTTGTACATTGCCATAGGAACCTCTCGAAGTATTTAAATATTGAACCAAGAAAATGAGACAGGTGTGAAAATGTCATCCCTGTTTTTCACATTTAGGAATACAAAGACAAATATTTAGACATGCTTCTCTCAATTAAAAAAAAAAGTAAACTGACTAAAAGGAAGTTACTTTAACTTGTAGGAAAAACAATGCCCACCATATCTGGAAGAAGTAGAGTACTTCTTTCATAGATTTGGTTAAAAAAATAATCTAAGATTTTAAAATATTCAAATCTCAATTTGTTGAAATTCTAAAGGCGTATTTCTGCCTGAATGTTTTGCATATTTCTGCCAAAACTTTTCATATAATGACATCTTCTACTGATACTTTATGCTTATTACAAAGCACATGAAACAAGAAATGAAGACCAAAGAGCTTTTTTCTACTGATCCTGTTCAAATTACATGTTAGGGGAAAAAGTGAGACAGTGAAAAATAAAAAATGGCAAGGTTTAAGCTTCATCATCCTTTCTATTTTTTTCCCATGATCTCCTTTTTCCTTTTTAAATCCTCACTCATTCCACCCATTTCTCAGTCTTTTAAACGCACAGGATGTTACAAGTAGCAAAGCCCAGAGAATGGATTTTGTTTATTAAATTTGAAAAGAATCTAAAGCAACTATAGCAATTAGTAGTCAATAAAATACTTTCAACTAAATAAAATTAATCTCAGTACAGTTTCATACAGAAAATTTGCCTAAGGCAAACTTTCCTGATAGAAATGCTGTGATCTTGATATCAGTCCTGACTTTAATGCCACAATTTGTATTAGGGGAAGAATTATTCACGTAACACAAGGTAGACAGCGTTAAATCACGGTGATTAATTTGCCTGTGGGGTAAAGCAGAAATAAAACTAAATATGTGGAAATGACAGAAGGAAATGTCAGTAACTGGGGCGAAGGTTCTTCTCTAATTAGTTGCAATGCATCATTAAGTTCTATTGTACTAGCAACTGAAAAAAATCTCACTGTTTCAGAACAAGAGAAACATTAGAACAAAGACATTTGACTTGGTACATTTCAATCTTTTTCAGTATATACTCATAGTTAAATCTGATAACAACAATCAGTAATAAAATACCTGAAAGAGACCATCAACAAAACATGAGATAAGAAACATATAGTAAGGGGCGCCTGGGTGATTCAGTGGGTTAAGCCTCTGCCTTCAGCTCAGGTTGTGATCTCGGGGTCCTGGGATCGAGCCCCAAATTGGGCTCTCTGCTCAGCGGGAAGCCTGCTTCTCCCTCTTTCTCTGCCTGCCTCTCTGTCTACTTGTGATCTGTTTGTCAAATAAATAAATAAAATCTTTAAAAAAAAGGAAAATAAAAAGAAACATACAGTAAGACAAAATATTTGGCTTACTGAGGAAGTTGAATAGAGGCCTCTGACATCAAAAACAGGATAGCTGTTAAAACTCAGATGCTGTTTACTAAAGCTACATCCTCGAATACATTCATATTGCTGAAATTGTGAATTACAGAATTTATTTGATTACCATCATCAATCTTTCATTTCCTTTTTTCCACCCTTGTATTTTAGCACGCTCATCAATTTTATTCTTATTCTCTAAAAAGCCTGCAGTACAGATGAATATGTGATAGATGACAGATAGAGATCGATAGATAGATGACAGATAGAAAGCTTTATTATGAAAGCCATATAAGGTCAAAAGCTGCTGTGCTGAGAATATACTATAAAGGGACAGACCAGTTATTTGGCTCTATAATAACCCAGATAGAACATGACGCTGACTTGGACCAGGAGATGGTGATGGAGTGGTGAGAACCACAGGTGGAACCAGCAGGTTTTGGTGGAGGTTTTAATGTGGGGAGGTTTGTCTAAGCAACTGCAGTTTTCCATTAACTGCATTAGGGAAGAATGTCCATGGAGCAGGTTTATGGTAGATGAGGAGTTCAGGCCTGGACAGCTTCATGGGATATGAGTAGGCAGTTGGATAAGGGAGTCTGCAGTTCAAGAAGAGGTCCAAGGTGAGTGTGTATACTTGGGCAGGGTTAGCATACATTTTTAAAGTCATATGTCCTCACCGAAGGAGAGAATATGAACAGAAGAGGGAAGAGGCACAGGGACTGAGCTCTAGAATATCCCCCAGTTTAAGATACTATCTTGGTCAAACTGCTTTCGAGAAATGCCACACCAAATCACACAAAAAGCCAGAATTATATGATAGTGTCAGTCACTACAGCTTTTGCTAAGAGTGGGCATTATCTTTGCCCATTTGACATATTACAAATGGTTTCTTGCTATTTCAATATTTATTTATTATAAGTTAAAATAATATTTTATGTTTATTATTAATTTGTATTTTTATGTATTTATATAAATTAACTATGCACTGAGCTCATTTTTCTCCTCAGGTGTTCTAATTCTTATTCATTTACAAAATCACTTTACATATTAAGGCAATTCACCCTTCACTTGTGATATTTGTTACATATACTCTATTTTCATTTGCATGGGTTTTGGTGTGAAAGATTTTAGTTTTTAGCCAAATCTATTCATCAATTTCAGGTGTACAAGGTCGTGATTCAACACTTCCATACGTCATCCAGTGCTCATCATGATAAGCACACTCCATAATCCCCATGGCCTATTTCCCCCATTCCCCTCCCAACCCCGCTCTGGTGACCATCAGTTTGTTCTCTCAAGTTCAGAGTCTACTTCTGTAAGAATGCATTTTTAAATTCATTCTCATTGACTAGACAATTCACGAGAATCTCCTACAACTGTGTCCCAGGCCCAGTTCTGTTACAGCTATTTCTTACACATTTGGGTGGGGATTTTCTTAATAGATTGGGAGATATCAACACAGACATGAAGAGTTTGCTGTCACATTAAATTAAACTTTAAATATGTTTTATACATGGGCAGCAAACCTTTCAGTTATTTCACTCTGCTTCCCCCTTTAGTCAAAAACTACTCTTTCTGGATTCCCCATTCAGTAAGGAAGCACATCTGTGATTTTGTTTCTTATCCAAAATCTAATCCACTGGAGTTTTTTGACTTAGTTCTTTAAGAATCTTTTCATTTGAACTAACATTTTATTTTACCTTTAATATTAGCCTCCCAATCTTTTTTTCCTATTACTCCACTTTCTGTGGATACTCCCCTAATCAGAAACACATTTCTGTGACCACAAAGAAAAAGCAAACCAAAAAACAAACAACCAAAAAGAAACAAAAACAAAAATACCCATGGTAAATACTAGGAATCCATAAACTGTTCCCCACTGCCTGGAGTGTCCACTTTCAGACACAACGCATGCCAGGGTACGAGACCCTCACTACCTTGTGAAGCAGAGAGGTCCTCAAGAGGAAACTTGCGAGAACCTAATTGGCTCCCTTCCATCTGGGAATACGGAGAACAGGGACTCAAAAATCGGTCAAATAACAGATCTGTGGCAAACGCTATGGGTCAGTCTCTTCAAACAAAAAGGGCCCTTATTCTATCATCCAGTTGATGTTTTCTGCCAGCTATCATGTGACCCCACTGCATTTTCTGAAAGGAAAATCTTCTGACTGAAATGCTGGTTAACAAGGTAGACCCTTGCCTCTTGATCTCAGCTTCACTAAATGTGCACCTCAAAGAACATCATGCATTTGATGTCTTAAACCCTGAGTCTCACCTGTGTCCCTGAGGAAGATTCTCTTCCTTCTCTGGATACCCTCCCTATAACCATATATTGTTTGGCTCAGACATAGATACATCAAATTCCACAGAATGTAGCTTGTCCTTTTCCCGTCTGTGGTCACACGTTCCATTTTAATGGCCATTTAACTAGAAAATGAATACTGCAGCTTGTAAGATGCTGAAAGACAGAAATCTCACTCTCATGATTCCTGGAATAATTACCCCTCCCTCTCCCATTCTGGGTATCTCACCTGCGCTTCCTCTGAAGGTTTCCCTCCCTCAAACTCTTCCATGTTCAATCCCTAAATATCCCCTCAACCATCTGCTCCTAACAACAGCTGT
Organism: Meles meles; assembly: GCF_922984935.1. Lineage (NCBI taxonomy): Eukaryota > Metazoa > Chordata > Mammalia > Carnivora > Mustelidae > Meles > Meles meles. The sequence continues at coordinate 113,855,512 of NC_060071.1, forward strand.
TCTGGCTTTAGCCTACCTCAAGGAAATTCCTCCGAAAGAACATCGACGCTGCTCAGTTGCTCTTTCTCTTTGACAATGAATGGTGCTTACTGAGCAGACCTTAAAGGAAATCTCCAAGTCAATATCATGTGATTTAAAGAACAAACTGAACAAACTGAATTTGTGGGACATGGCAAGGACAGTAATGTACTACCTGATTATCATATCAAAATTCAGTACCTAAAAATAATCACCTCCCCTGATACTTATAAAAAAAAAAAAAGGCTCAAAATGGGTATTCTCTAAAACTCGTGGGCAAGCCCTACTTGTTATCCCCCACATTTGATGTGAATCAGCTGGGTGCAGGAAGTGAGAATTTATTTTTTTCAATTTGATTTTGTTTATTTTAAGGAGGACTTTGGGTCCTTCTTTTCTAATATAAGATAGAGGTGAAAAATTAGAAGAGATTTCATGAAAAGACAAGCAAGAACTTAGAGATGTCCAATGACTAGGGAGGTGGTATCCACTTTATAGATTTGTGTAAGGAAAAGAGGAAGATACAGAATTGTATGTTCCTTTGTAAACAAGCGTGAGAGAGGGGAGAGATTTAAGTGGAGGGCTCATTTTTTTCCTTTATAAGCAAGGACATTTCTTTCTAAATTTAAAATGGGCAAAAAGTCAAAGAAGAAATCAAGAATAAGACTGGCCAGGAGAGAGGGCAGCAGAGCTAGTTTTAGAGGAATGCAGCAAATTACTCTGGTAACGAGTGTTTTAGGGAAATGGAGTAATTAGTAGTTTTCAGAAACCACAATTTCTAAATTGATGATTAATGGTTGAGTGCTTTGCATCTCCTAAGCGCTCAATACAGACTACGACTGATTGCTAAGTCACTTATGAAAAACAGCGTAACACTTACAAAGCAATTATACAAGCAATGCCTGAGTGGGAAAGCTACAGGCATCTGAAGATCTCATTGAGATGGAAAATAAATGACCACAACAATAATAATAACCCTCACCTTCTCTGTGTCAATGCCTTTTGACATGGACCACGTTGAGACAATATAATCCATGACTCGTTCACTGAGGCCTTTGGGGACCTGATAGAGTTTGAGAAAGTCCCGCACATTATTCAGCATCTCATGGTATCGGTTGGTGTTGGCGTACATTTGCTGGAAAATTGTGGTCACATTTCCAAAAATAGTTGCATAAAGAAGAGCTGAAAAAGAAGAAATAATGAAATTAAAACAAATATCCCAAGTGAAAAATAAGTATGAATATTTATTAATCAATGAATTGTTTGACAGAGATGGTTTTATAAACTCTAAGAGAGTAATGAATGTTAACCCCTGAGAAAAGTGCCTGGAATTTGATATTCACTCAGTAGATGTTACCTTCAGTCTGAGAAACATAACTTCACGTATAGGTGCCACGCCAGTCATTGTGGCAAAACAATGCGGCAAAATCAACTTCCTGAAGATGAGATAAGCCAGAGTTATAATCTGCCTAAGGAATTCTAGCCTTATAACTAGAGATATCCTGCTGCCTCGTCCTCCCGAATGAGGCCTAATCAATTTACATTTTCCAGGGATTGATGATCCAGTTTAGAAATATATGCTCTTTTTCAGTGCTTGCTTCCTTTAGCTTTTTGGAATACTTCTCTGCTAATAAATATTTTTAAGAGAACATCAGAAATATAGGGAATAAAGACAAATTAAAGAGTTCTATTTTTTTTTTTTAAATAAGGAAACAGGGTTGGAATAAAGAGCTAACTTAAAACTTTGCAAGTGCCTGACAATTCCAGTTGTTAAACTCATGTTTAATATCACATTTAGGGACAACCTGGGTGACTCAGTCAGTTAAGATCTGCCTTTGGCTCAGATCATGATCTCAGGGTCCTGGGATCAAGCCCCACAACAGGCTCTCTGCTCCATGGGGAGTCTGCTTCTCCCTCTGTCTCTGCCCCTCCCCTCCACTCATGTGCTCGCTTGCTCTCTGTCTCAAATAAGTACATAAACCTTTAAGGTAATAATAATAATAACATCATGTTTAATCCCAGCATTGTCAGTTTTTTGATTCCATCATTTGAAAGCCAACTTGCAGCCCACTGTTATATATCAACAGAGCCCTAGGAATGCAGTAGAGTTTTTAATACCCTTGACTGCTACCCTCTCCCTCAACCCATAATTCACCAAAACTTCTCTCTCCAGATGTGGTCAGGCTACCAATGCAGACCTCATCTTGTAAAAGCTTTTAAAAACAACTGAGTTCAACCCAGACTCAACATACCTCCAATTCCACCCACCCACCCTATCCTGTCCCTTTGGCTCCATTCCTCGCTTGGCAGCAAGCCCTTTTGAAAAGGGGCAATATTTTATTCCCCTTAATATTCACAAACACAGTATTTAGCAATCACATACATTCCATAAGCATCTCACAAATAAGTGGAGTATCACCCGGGGTTACTTCCATTCTGCATCCTCCAAGCATTTGAAAAATGACTCCTCTAAACCGAGTATGGTCTGGCTCATTGTGCAGTTTCATCAGTGGTATGAAATCGAGCTAGTAAAGCAACTTCAGAACCTTAATCTATCTTCAGAAGTCATTCATTTTTTTTTTAAGAACAGTGTTCTTTGAATACAACACTTATAAATTCACAACAGAAAGTTGTGATTTTATAAGCATTTACTCGGGGGGGTTGTTTTGTTTTTTGTTTTGGGGGGAATTTTGCTGTTATTTAGGGATTCTGATGCCAGTTCAGAGCAATTTTTAAGACCGATGATATTTTGTTAAAACTGGGTAGGAAGAAAGCAACCTCCTCGGGTCCCCTCCTTCTTTAGGAGCTTTGTACTATCACTTTACTATGGCTACAAAAGCAAAAAAAAAAAAAAAAAAACAAAAAAAAAAAACAAAACAAAACAAAACAAAACTGAGTAGTAACACTAGAGTCCTGACATTTCTCAACTGGGAATTTATTTATTTACTTACTTACTTACTTATTTATTTATACATTCATTTATTTGCAGGGTCGTTAACATGAAGTTATATTAGTTTCAGGGGTAAACAGAGTGACTCAACAATCCTATACTCTGTGCTCCTGAAGATATATGGGCTCTTAATCCCCTTCTCCTGTTTCACCCACCCCCCACCCACTGCATCTCTAGTAACCATCAGTTTGTTTCTTCTTTATAGTTCAAAGTCTGTTTTTTGGTTTGTCTCTTTTTCCTTTGTTCATTCATTTTGTTTCTTAAATTCCACACGTGAGTGAAATCATATGGTATTTGTCTTTCTCTAACTGACTTATTTCACCTAGCGTTATACTCCGTAGGTCCATCCATGTTGGTGCCGATGGCAAGATGGATCTTTAAATCTTTGAACACTTATATTTTAAAAAAAAACCAAAAAAGTAAGTAATCAGAGATTTAACATCTCTATTCCATCATTGTTGGTATTAGGAAAGACAAAGAAATGTAAACAAATTAATGGCAGACGACTCATATAACAAAATATGGAAGTTTTCATTTTCAGAGAAGAGAAATAAAGAGAATTTATGTAAAGAAAATAATGAGCACTTCAGAAGTTACTGAAATAATGCTACAATCATTTTTTAATAGTGTTCAGCTATTGTAAGCTGTCAATAAATATCATAGAACTACCTATTATTTTGACATGTTCAGCTTGTTTGGCTCCCTAAAATGTTTGCAATGTGCTGTATTTGCCAACGTGTCTTACTACTGCCTTTTAGTCTTACAAATTACCACACATTTCATCTTTTGGGGTACATTAAATATGCACACATTCTGCTCATATAAAAAGTTTAAGCACTAAAACGTGAATAAAACTGCCACAGCATTAAAAGTGTGCAGCATTAATAAATGAAGAATATAATCAACGTCCCATTAAGCTTGGCATATTACAAAGATATCCTCCTCTGCTTCCCATTTTCACGGACATGTGGCGGCTTACACTGGGTAGGACTAAACAAGGTCAGAATTTAAGGTAAGACATTCAATGGTATGTATTTATGTTTAAAATTTTTTTTCTTTATTTTGAAGTTGCCAAAAAACTGTAGAAAGTTCACATGTCCCCACATGCAGCTTCTCGCAGTGATGACATCTTCCATGACTAAAGTCATGTATTAAAACCAGGAAACTGAAAATGGCACAATGCAGTTAATGAGACTATTGATCTTTCACCACTGTTTCATATGCACTCATTTTGGGGGTATATAATGTTATAAAATTTTAAAAATTTATCATATAAATATCATATAAAATATCACATATCACACACACCTGTGTAATACACCTATATCTTTGAAAAGAGAAGCTACTAATTCCTTAAAAATATTTTTAAGGCTTAGGACTAGCATACATTTCAAAAAACCATCGTGAGAGCAAGCAACAACACTGCTTCTCACCACAGTCTGTGTAACCAGGATTAATGCGCACACATCTGTGTTGTGTGTGTTTGCCAAAATGTCCATTTTGTTTCAAGTAGGCTCCACACCCAGCATGAAGCCCAGTGTGGGGCCCGAACTCACAACCCTGAGATCAAGACCTGAGATGAGATCAAGCCTCGGACACGTAAGCCACCGAGCCACCCAGGCACTTCCTGAAATGTCTATTTTTTAATAGCCCTTATATTTGATCGCAATGTGGCTATCCTCAACTAATCTTTTCTTTTTTATTTTATAGTACTATTCTAACCCCTTGGAGGACCTTTGATCCTCCCTCTCATTCTGCCTTGATTAGGACACAACAGATTACCCCAAAAGGTTTTAATAACTGAATCTTTAAAAACTGTTTTGGGTCTTAATTTGGGGAGGGAGGAGCAGTATTTAATACCGGTGAGAACAGCATTTTTGCTTCTATTGATTTCCTCTAATTCTTTTAAACTGAAGTACAGTTGACACATAATGTTACATTAGTTTCAGGTATAGAATATAGTGATTCCTAGGTCTATACGCTGCATCCCATCTGCCACCATACAATGCTATTACAATACCAGTGACTATATCCTTGATGCTGTAACTTTCATCCTGTGACTTATCATTCCTTAACTAGAAGCCTGTATCTCGAACTCCCCTTCATCCATTTTGCCTATCCCTCTACCCTGTCCCCTCTGGCAGCCATCAGTTTGTTCTTTGTATTTATGCATCTGTTTCTACTTTTTGTTTCTTTGTTCATCTGTTTTGGTTTTTTAGATTCCACATATAAGTGAAATCATATGGTATTTGTCTCTGACTTATTTCACTTAGCTGAGTAATATTTCATTATACATACACCATCATCTTTATCCATTTATCTATGGAAAGATGCTTGGTTTGCTTCCATATTTGGCTATTGTAAATAATGCAATAAACAGAGGGGTGCATACATGTTTTCAAATTAGTGTTTTTTGCTTGCTTTGGGTAAATATCCAGTAGTAGAATTACTGGGTCATATGGTAGTTCTATTTTTAATTTTTTGAGAAACCTCCATACTGTTTTCACCACAGTGGCTGGGCCAATTTATATTCCCAACAACAGTGTACAAGGGTTCCTTGCATGGGACAGAATACACAATAATGAGGGAAACTGACCTCAGCAGAAACTATCTCTATGCAACTAATTCTCAAAGACCTCGCCGCCAAATTACAGACACACAATAGCCATTCGAGTTAAACATATCCAAGAAAGAACTGTTAATTTACAACACCCTCTTTCCAACAACCAAATGTACTTTTTATCTCAGTGAACTGCAAAGCCACACCAGTTGCTCAGACCAAAAGCTACAAAGTCATCCTTCAATTCCGTTTTTGATGCTTCTCCTATACCTAATCCATCAACAATTCCTGTTGGCTCTACCTTCAGAACAGAGCCTCAGTTCAGTCACTGCTCGCCACCTTTACAGCATCCTTGCGACATCTTCCTGAGCACGTGCTTTTCCACTGGTTCACTGGGTATCTATGGGCCAGTTACTGTCTAGGATTTGATTTCTTCACTTAAAACTTTAAAGAGAATCTTCACAAAAGGGTTGTGTTAAATGAGATAACTCAAATAAAACAGTTTTAAAAAGAGAATCCAGGGGCACCTGAGTGGCTCAGAGGGTTAAAGCCTCTGCCTTCAGCTCATGTCATGATCCCAGGGTCCTGGAATCGACCCCCACACCAGGCTCTCTGCCCAGCAGGGAGCCTGCTTCCTCCTCTCTCTGCCCACTTGTGATCTCCGTCTATCAAATAAATAAATATAATCTTTAAAAAAAAAGAGAGAGAGAGAGAGAGAATCCAATAGGGAGCAAGCCTCCATGAAATGTTACCTCTCAGCATCCACACCACCATCCCCATCACCACCACCACCACCACCATCATCATCATCATCAATATAGCTAGCAAACAATTTTTCACACAGTAGAAAGAATGATCTTTTTTTAAAAAAATACTGAAATAATCATGGCCCTCCTCTACTTAAAACCTTTCCATCACAGGACTTAAATCCAACTTGGTGATGGTCCACGGACACTTATAATCAGAGCACTACCTCCCTCACTGATCATAACTTTCCACTTGCCTTCACTCCCTCTGCTCCAGTCATATGAGCCCTCTTGGTGCTCCTCAAACATTCCACAGTTATTAACGCTTCAGCACACTTTCACTAATTGTCCCCTCTGCCTGGAACACTGTTCTCCAAGATCTTCACCTGGTCTATTTTCTCTCCCCATTCAGGTATCTGCTTAAAAACCAGCTCACCCCAGAGGGCCTCCATGACTACCTTTCTAAACATCGCCTCTCTCGAAGATCACTCTCCATTACCTTACTACACCTAAGTTCCCAATCTTATTTATCACTTTATTATTTACTTATTTATTTACTCATTTACTTACTTATCTATCTTCCCCATTAGAAATACAAATTCCATGAGTGCAGGCATAGGCTTTGTCCTTTTTGCTTACTGCTGTATTTCAGGCCTTGTCTTCTGTGCTCCTTACTGTATTTCTAGAACACAGACCAAGTTCTGGAACATAGCGAGTGTTCAAGTATTTTTTCCAGTATATTCACACACCCAAAATCCTAAGAAACAGTTTTTCAGAAACACCCTTTTTACTAGTCAAAGTCTCACCACTGGTGATACAAAAACACAGAAGGAATAGACATTATTAATGTGAGTAGGAGAATAAAATATTCAGAACCTAAGGAGTCACGTGCCCTGGCTATATTAAGATAATAAATAAATTGGAGAGGCCCATTATCATTCATCAAACATAAATGCCCAACTTGGCCTGGCCAGTTTTGTAGAGGCCTGTTACATAATTTTGCCCTTTGAATGCAATGCTATATAGTTAATTTACCTACTTTACTAAAAATAACCAGGCTAATTTAGTAAAACTTGATAAGCCTCTTTTTATATGCACTTCCATAGCCTTTCAGCTTAAGACAACTTTAGACAAGCTACTTTTGCAAGCTTATCATAGTTAAAGCCTTGGTAATTCTGGCATACAGATGGGTAATTATCTAAAAAGTTTTATATTTTCTTATTCACACATAGAAATTATTTTGAAGATAGGTATGGTAGATTAAAGATGGCCACAAATTTCTGATACCTCTTCCACTGACAGGCAGGGTCTACATCCTTGCCCTTGATCCAGGCATCTCATGTCTGACTGATAGAATATAGTTACTCTGCACATTTGCCCACATATGGACCACAGCCTTAAGAAACTAGAACCTTCCGGGGCACCTGGGTGGTTCAGTGGGTTAAGCCTCTGCTGTCGGCTCAGGTCATGATCTCGGGGACCAGGGATCAAGCCCCACATCGGGCTCTCTGCTCAGCGGGGAGCCTGCTTTCCCCTCTTTCTCTCTGTCTGCCTCTCTGCCTACTTGTGATCTCTGTCTGTTAAATAAATAAATGAATAAAATATTTTTTAAAAAAGAAAGAAAGAAAAAAAGAAACTAGAAACTTCCAATTCCTTGCTGTTGGGACACTTGCTTTTGGAATGTAGCTTCCATGTTGTGAGGAAGCCCAGACATTCTTCTAGAGAGGCCTACAACAAGAGCAATCAAGACACCTAGCCAGTAGCCATAGCTGTGCTCCCAGCTAAGCACTGGCCTTAAACTGAACTATTTAAAATACTGATATGAGAAGACATTTCTGGTAACACATAAGGCTACATACGTGATTCAATAATCACTTTCCTTTCTATTTCTATTTACATTTAATAATGATAGTTAAGACATGAAGGAGAGTCTGGTTGGCTAGTCAGTTGAGCATCTGACTTGATTTCGGATCAGATCATGATCTCAGGGTCCATGAAATCAAGCCCCACATTGGGCTCCATGCTGACTGCTTGGGATGCTGTCTACCTCTGCCCCTTCCCCTGCATGTGCACTCTCCTCTGCACACGCACGCATGCTCTCTCTCAAAATAAATAAATAACATATTTTTAAAACATTATAAGGGGTGCCTGGGTGGCTCAGTTAAGCGCCTGCCTTCAGCTCAGGTCATGATCCCAGAGTCCTGGGATCAAGGCCCACACTGGGCTCCCTGCTCAGCAGGGAGCCTGCTTCTCCCTGTCCCACTCCCCCTGCTTGTGTTCCCTCTCTTGCTGTCTCTCTGTCAAATAAATAAATAAAATCTTTTTTAAAAATTATAAAAGCTATGAAGTAAAATGTTCTAGCAATCTATAACTATGTGTGCAGCACACAGCTTGACAACATCAGCTAACCAGCCACGTCTGTGGCTGAGCCAACTAAGAAGTGGATTTTCCAGACCCATTCAAGCCACCCCAGCTGATACCACATGGACCAGAATTTATCCATCCATAAATTAGAATCAAGAGTAAAATAAGTGGTTGTCCTTATTTTAAGCTGCTAAGTTTGATTAGTTATACAACTAAAATAATTTAAACCTTAATAAAACAGATTGATTCTCAACAGTATAGAGAATCTGGGAGAAAGGGGGAGTGAGAGCCTTATGATGTACATCAGAGCTCAACAGTATATTTTAGGAGATACTTTTAAGATATTTAATATACATTATATTTTCAAATTCTGAAACACTGTTTTTATAATATAAACCTTAACATCATGATTGTTAATGTTTTCAAAAGGAGGCACAGGTTAAAAGATTGAATAATGCCATTATCACTAATCACAGATTTCATTTTCCATTCAACATTGTTGAAATCAGTAGATATTTATTGAACACCTATTTTATACCAGCCACTACACTAGCCACTAAGTAAATGATGATAAAAAGACAGATGTAATTCCTGTTCTAAAGTAGTAGCACTATTTTCTATGGAAATGTATAGTCTTTAATTCTCCCAAATCACATTCTTTGAAAGAAGTCTAATGATCTTTTCCTTTTCCTAGTTTATAAAAATTCACAAATAAACTTACAGCCAGTCCAAGTACATATATTGAAAACAGCTTATTTTTCATGGTTAAATAATTTGCAAAGTCAAACAAAAATCTATGTTCTTAGTAAATTAATTGTAATTCAGCTTCCACTCTCAGGAGTTGCTCAGAAAACAGATTAAAGGATGTTATCTGGGTCTCTGAAAGGAATTACATTCTCCAGTTGTTTCATTTTGTTTGCTCCTTAGGTCAAGCTGTATCCATTCATCTCATTAATGATCTGTACTTTTTAGACATTTTGTGACTGTTCATGATAACACCCAACATTTACTTTTCCTAATTACCTTCTTATAGTTCTTGGCAAGTAAACATTGGCCTTAAAATGAACAATTTAAAATGTTGCTATGAAAATGCATTTCTGGTAACCTTTAAACCAAGTAGGTGGTTTAACCATCGTTTCCTTTCTATTTACATTTACTAAAGTCCACTTTGATAATGATATTTAAGATGTAGAAGGAAAATGTTCCATCAATCTGATTGTATGGGTAGCTGTTAAACATATGAAATGGTTCCTGTTGGTCTTAGAACAAAGTGAAGAAGCTGATCTTCAGAAACCTACAGTTTCCAAGTCTTCCTCTCCTCTCGTAATGGTTCCTGGTTTCCTGAAGTCTCTTTTGCAAGGACCCATATATGTAGGCACCCTCTAGGCATCCGCTCATGAGCAGATATTTTTTCTCTTGCAATCTTCACTTAATCTATGCACCGTTCCACCTAGTACCCGGAATGCCAATTATCCAGTTAGAAATGAATCTTATTACTTTATGTTAAATATTAAAAACTATTTAATATACTATCTCTCAAAAAGATATTGGAATTTTGAAGGAAGGAAGTTGAGTTAATACAATGAATTGATTAAATCATTATTTGAATTAAATGCTAACTATTGCAATGAGTTGGGACGCAGAGGGACAATTTTTAGAACTAAGCAAATTATAGCATAATTTGCACAAGTTTATGAATGATCCCATGAGTACCATAACAACTGACTACATCAAAATAGTCTCAATAATTACATGGCAATGTTTATTGATATTATTTCCTATATACCCTAAAGAGTCACTTCATTTTATGAAATTAATGCATAATAACAGAAACCTCTGTTAATCAATTACTAATGTAACATCAAAGATGGAAGAAAAGGGAGGGAGATGAATGGAAAGATGTAAGGAGATTGTTTATTCAGAAGAACTCCAAGAAATTAAAGTTCAAGTAAAAACAAAGACTCAAAGGATCAACATAGCTTGATCTTCACTTTTATCTTTCTGTGATATTCTATTTTTTATGTTAAGTAATTTCATTTTCTTTTTCCCTCTAATCCAGCAATATTCATTTAAACTCCAATAAAATTAGTACATTTACCTTGATTATATAGCAATAGAAGTTTTTGTAACTTTGATAAAGACTAACTGGAAAATATAGAACAATGACTCTGAAATAAGAGGAGTGATAATAATAGGTTTGATAATGATAGATGCTCAATGAAGAGTGACCTCATCATTTCAGATTCATTTATTGTGAATCGAAGAATAGTTCCTAAAAAGTACCAAAATATATCAGGCAACCAGAGACAACCACACGTTGGAGTTATCTTTAAAGGCCCTCAGCTCCCTTGTAGGGCCCATCTCTTCCCTCTCTTTGATAAACCCATCAGTACCCTGAGCCCTCTTCTTACAGGGGCCTACCTCATTGGTTAGGACATCACAGCCTCCTGGTTGGTGCATTGCTCAGCTAATGCAAAGGCAACATTAGTCACACACACACACAACTTCAGAGGGAGCTGTCTCAGGTACTAAACACCATCTCAAGCAAGGGCACTGCTGCATCTGCCATCCCTGGGACACTGGTCATTCTTGTTATGTTTCTCAGAAATTCTAAAGCCATCTTAGAAAGTGACAGAGGAGGAAGAACTGTGAGGAAGTTTGGAAATCAAAAGCACACAGACCGAGATTGCTGGTGATGCACAGTCACTCAGACATACCTGAAGGGAAAAGAGATACTTTTATTTTGACATTATTTTTCAACAATCACAGTTACAAAGAAAGACTAAAACTTCAGCTGAGTACAAATGACCAAAGCAAAATAAGATATGTTCATTTCAGGTGATGTCAAGGCAGGCAAAGATCAGCATAAACACAAAAGGCAGAACACCAACTTGGAAAAGATAGCATAATGAACCTTTTTATTTTCTATGTCTAAAAATTGCTACTGTTTTTGGTTTCTAGGAACATCTGAAAGTATAAACTACATTTTAGAAGTTACTTAACTAATAATATGTGTTTTTAGTACTTCTATTTTGTTTCCAATATTTTTTTTCCTCTGTTAAGTTAGGAAAAGGCACATTTTCTCCTCTCTCATCTCTATTCACACACACATACACACACATACATATACACACACACACAGAGTTCAATTATGATCTGATGAATATATAATAATGACATAAGTTGTATTCTTCAGGAAATTTATAAATTCTTATGCTGTATCTTTTAAAAAAAACTTTAAAACACACAAAAAAGGAAACTATAATAGTAAGATTCAGACTATAGCAGTTCAATGATTTTGATACAGGAATTTTCCAGTGCCCCTCAAATTAGGGAATGCCAAGATCAGCCTACTTTACCTAGCTGTAAGTCCACTTTTACGAGCTACAGGAAGGAAAAAGAGAAAATGAAGTGAGCTCAGAATGGTATAATTAAGGTGATGATGGAATTTCTTTTACTTATGGCTCTTCTTGGTTTATTCTGTACTAGATACACATTTTAGTTGCTTTACAGTAGTCTTCACTTTTCAGTAATGATATCTGCCAGTCATTCTTGTAATCCTTAGCATCAGAATACAAAAATAAACAATAAGTAGAGAATAACATAAAATCACCTACTCTTTCTATGTATCTATAACATGGGTGTTACTATTATGCTTACATTAAGATGGAAGCACCAGATACAGTATTTGAATACTGTTAAGATACCTTATTGGCAAAACACAAGTATTATTGATCCAAGATCCAAAAGTGAAGCGGCACTGCCAGGAACCTGAGGGTTCCTAAGAACAGTCCTTGCGTGGGACCGCCAAGAGCTCCTCATATCCTCTTGCAACCTGTCTTCTTGCTGACCCTCCATACCATTCATTCCTCCTTCCAAATCTTTGTTCATGCAACTCCCCTGTGGTGGCTTTCAAAATACGACCACAATTTTTTTCCATCTTGGTATGCACGTCTTTGCACTGAGACTTTATGGCTTCTCTACCATAGGTGGAATCTATTTCCTTTACTCTGGGCTGGCTTTGTGACTTCCAGTAGAAGGTGGCATAGACGATATCATGCAATTTTGCTTTCAATTGACAGTATATATAGAAACATGACTAGAAGGATGTTTACAAAATGTTAATAGTTGCTATATCTGGGCAATAGAATTTGTGGCGATTTTTGTGTTCCTTACACTAGTCAACGTTTAAATGTTTTTTTCTTTTTTTGTGTGTTCTTTTTTTTTTAATTTTAAAATTTTTTATAAACATATAATGTATTTTTATCCCCAGGGGTACAGGTCTGTGAATCGCCAGGTTTACACATTTCACAGCACTCACCATAGCACATACACTCCCCAATGGCCATATTCCCACCACCCCCTACCAACCCCCTCCCCCCAGCAATCCTCAATCTGTTTTTTGAGATTGGGTCTTTTATGGTTTGTCTCCCCCCCGAGCCCATTTTCTTTCATTTTTTCTTTTCCTACCCCCTGAACCCCCCCATGTTGCAATAAGCAAGAACCATTTTTACAAAAAGGATAAGTTATTTACGTTTTTAGAAAAGACAGAGCTATAAATCTCTTTAAAGGACAATTAGGTCAGTTCCCAGGTGTCATATTCATGAAAAGTCATTAAAAACCCAAGAGACTAATGGTGATAGCAAATCTTCACTTTGTGCTTACTATAAGCCATATATAGGTTATCTCATCAAATTCACACAATCACCCTAAGTTACTATTTTATCCTCATTGTAAACATAAGAAAACAAATTCAGGAAATTAATCTGCCCAAAGTTAGGTCAGAGCTTCAATCTCAGTAACTACACAACCTAACACCCTTATCAGCTTTAATGTTGATATTGCAAATAATAATCACCTTATCCCATAACAGGTCTCTTATAGCCAATGTTAGCTGTTGATCTGACCAAAAATTCTTAAATAGGAACAGCAGATCTCCAAGAAACAAATACTCCCAGGGTCTACCTTATAGGTCAAGTAGAAACAGGATGCTCCCCTTAAGTGAGATGTACCCATCACTAAACTAGGATATGCTTACATGAATACAGACAAGAAACCCTTAAATCTGCTATGGTTGCCACAAAACCCAAATGCTCTTTTAGTGCAGTAGAAGACAAAATTTATTGATTAATATCTCTGTAACAGAAAAGGAAAATTCTAGCTTGTGTTGTATACGCTTATTCACTAAGATACACTATTACATACTAAGATATATATCGATACTAATCAGGCATTAATCTTTATTTTTGACAGAATTAAAAATTCAAGAAACTGGATATACACTTAACTGATGAAATAGAATTTCTAACTTGTGAATCTTAGAAGCAAAATATCCAGCAGACATGAGCAATACAAACCTTATGCTACAGTCTCCCCATCATCAGCCTCATTCATACACTCTGAAATGTATCTTAAATGTACTTTAAATATCCTTTGATCCCCCATCACAATCAAGCTTAGATGCTCTGTCATCACTTTGCAATGACTGTAATGACCTTCAGCTGGACTCTTCCTCCTATTTTTCTCAATTATTAGGGTCAGCCCACTGAACTCAGCAATAAATAATATCTTTTATCAGCCATCTTTGAACCCCTTCTTTAAAGAAGTGGGTACAGTAACTTGTCCAGTCTAGAGATCTTGTCACTATTCTCCTGTTTCCCTTCCACATAGAAACTACATTAACACAAAGTTTCCAAGCCATATAACAAGCACTTTGGGTGGGTGGAGTGAAGCCTTTCATTCTGGAGCTTGGAAGGCAGGTAAGATATTGTACATTTCTTTATGTGGCCATTTTCTCCCTACATATAATCTATAGACCCTTTACATGGCAGAGATACAAAGTTACAATTTTCAAAAGTAAAACTGAGCAATTTTATGAGGCAGATATTTTGACCAAGGGTACCACTGCTGTTCAATTGGTTAAGAGTCTCTCTTGATTGCTCAGCTCATGATCTCAGGGTTGTGAGATCGAGCCCCACACTTTGCTCTGCCCTGGGCATGGAGCCTGCTTAAAATTCTCTTTCCCTCTCCCTCTGCCCTTCCCCCACCTCTCTCCCTACTTAAAAAAAAAAGAGCACCCTTGCTGTTCTCTGGTCCATTGTTGGCTCCTCTCTCTGTAAGAGTCATTTATGAAATCAGTTGCTAAGGGTTTTTCATTCTACCTTCAGAAGAACTCTTACAGCTTCCTTTCTGTTAACATCTCTAAAGCCAGTCTTGTCATCCCCTGGCTAGGTTAACCACAACAACCTCCTACCTGCTCTCCTTATCTCTGTTCTCCATTATACAACAGTGTGCACAAGGACACCTGGCAAAATCTCCTAAAATATTAAAATTTGTGATCCTATTTTCCTCCTTAAAAATATTTAGTATATGCACATAGTCCATAAGGTAAAGTCACTCTGAAAGAAACGGTAGGATCTCTACAATGGGAAAAAGTATCTATCTGCCAGACTCAGTACTTTTTTTCTCCCTACAAGTTATTTCATTTAACACATCCCCACCTAGACTCTGAGCTGCTGAGAGTTAGCAACTATATCCTCAACTTTTTTCAAAGCAAGTCAGAGTTTAGCCTAGCAAATGAATAAATGAAAGTTAATTTAGCCTTCTATAAATAAAGGGACGTGAGGATTTCTCTATGTGAATATAGCAAAACATTAGAACAGCTGTATCTCCCGCTGCTTATACAGAGCATGAACAATCTTACTACTTATGAGAATTTCATGTAATGCATAGCAAACACTTCATCAAAGGCAAGGCATTATAATCCCTGAATGAATGTATTTTTTAAGCTTTTTAATCCAGGGCCAGTATCATCTATTTCCTTCAGAACCCTCAAGAATAACTAGATATTCTTCAACAAAGTGTGTGACCGACAAAAGTTGCCGACGAAGGTGAAACATTTACAACATGGTAGGGACTCCATCCCTTGTTTGATGAAATACTACAAGTTTGTCAAAACTTTTAAGAATGGTATTTTAGCTATTTTATGAATATAATTAGCCCCCCCCCATACTGGCCATGGTGGCCATGATACGCATGAACATATCAAGCACACAGTGCTTACAGTATATAAACACAATACTAGGCCTATGGGAGATACAGACATGCGCAATTTTGTACACATATTTTAAATGTTTACATTAACATCAAAACCAATTTGGTTATAAAACTGTGTTCAGGAATCAGAAATCTGACAAGATATCAGCACACTAAGAATCCTGATCATTAAATAATAATACATTTGGCAAAATGCTCTAGAATAAATAAGGTGAAAATGAATGGAGCTGAGACTGTTCTACATTCACATCACAGGTTAGTTTACCTCATCATCACTGACCTAACACTGCCCTAGACAACTCTCATTACTCTCTTCCTTTTTTTTTTTTTTTTTGACCTCCTATCTGTGGGTTTTATTAACATATAATGTATTATTTGTTTCAGGGGTACAGGTCTGTGATTCATCAGTCTTACACAACTCACAGCACTCATCACAGCACATACCCTCCCCAATGTCCATCACCCAGCCACCCCTTCGCACCCATCCCCTCCCGTCCAGCAACCCTCAGTTTGTACTCTCTTCCTTTTAAATAGCGCTATCTCCTTCACTTTTAGGACACACTGTTCCTCTCCTGGCTCTTGTCTCCTCCCTTATCTGTCTGTCCAATTAATCATTCAAACCAACACATTCTGAGAGTAAAAGAGGGCACTCTCAATAGTTATGTTGGGATGACAGGGGTTAGTAGAACTGGGGCTGCAATGGGTCACTCCATTCTTATTCCAATTCCTCTTCCTATAGTTCCTCCCCTCATTATAAGAAACAAGGTCTACAGGCTTCTGATAGGCTTTTGCATCAGAACTCACTCCTTGAGGAAGACCGGCCATTCATGGGATCAACTGGCATCTAATCCAGATGGTTTTCATGCCCTACCATCTCATGTTGCAAGTGCCTACACACATCACTTTATTTGAACAAATATATCTCTGAAATGGCCTAGTGTGCTGACTAAAAGGAATCTTGTTGTGTCTTCCTAGCCTAGAATATTCCCCCAAATCTCTTTTCACTGTCATCTAAATGGACATAAAATATAAAACCAAGGCTCTAGAAGCTGAAACCCCTATATTCTCTTTTTGCTGGGACTATATACAGATTAATTTAGCTGACCCTGAGAATTTAAAATGAACAATATTTCAAAAAGATATGAGTGACATGAGAAAATTCTGTCTAGAGAAGGCAAAATAACTTACAAGGTGGAAGGAATTTGATTTGATGGAGCAGTCCGGAATTTGCAAACCATATTCTTTTGAACACTATAATTCTCTGACTTTAACAGATGTTTGTCTAAAAAAAAAAATAGTTTCTGGATCAAATAAGTTTTCTATTAGCTCTCTCTCTAAGAGCCCCAATTCACATTAGCATATCACAATGCTCATTAACATATCAAAAGCTCTGAGAAGCCTTGCAGTAAAGACACCATTTTTCATAGTTGTTTGTTCTTGGAACCCTTTTTTATTCATTAAAACCTTAGGAACATTTTGTAGATCTCCATGGAAAATCATTTCACAGTCCCTGCAGCAGACAGGAGGGAGCAGGTGCAGGCAGTGGAGCGGATGAGAGACGGTTGCCACAGTCCCAGGATGTTAACCCAGGCCAGCAATGAGGAACCCATTCTAGCAAATCTAAAAACTGGTGGTGCTACCCCAACCAGTGTCACAGACCCATGTAGAGAAGGAAGCAATTACGGAAGGTAATGCTTATCTGAAGGAAAATCAAGAGGAGTGCTAGCTAGGTGGTGAGGCCAAACTTGAATTTGATTTAAAAATGATCCAGGCAGTGGTAGAGAGCAAGGTGAGGCGTGAGTATAGGTGAGTTGGCAAGGCTTGTCGCTCTCTCTAGCCAGAGCTGCAGGATTTGTAGGCAGACTCTCTGTGTGCCCCTACCACTATTTTGTGGGTCTGAAAGCGACATTCTCTCGTGGAGTGTGAAGTCAGTGTTTGATGAATAAAGAGTAAAATGCTACTTGAAAAAGCTTGCTCTTGGAGGTGTAGACAGTTTACCCTGGAGGGTGAAAGTGACTAAAGACAGGTGAACAAGCCACCAAGTTGGGAACCATCTCTGTGAAGAAGAAATTAAGAGTACCTGAAAAGAGCCACCGGGGTGACTCGGTAGGTTAAGGCCTCTGCCTTCGGCTCAGGTCATGATCCCACGGTCCTGGGATCGAGCCCCAAGTTGGGCTCTCTGCTCAGCAGGGAGCCTGCTTCCCTTCCTCTCTCTCTGCCTGCCTCTCTGCCTACTTGTGATCTCTGTCTGGCAAATAAATAAATAAATAAAATCTTTAAAAAAAAAAAAAAAAGAGTACCTGAAACAGAGCATGGGCTCCTAGATAAAGAGAGGAACCAACCGAGCAAAGACACAAGGAAGAATCAACAAGACAGAATGTCCTAAGTCAGTGGACCCATCCATACTCGGTTATATCCTTGCAGTCTTGGGGGCCTGGGAAGGGTCTGCCCTATCTTGACACTCTGCATATTCAGTGTGTACGATCTTCCTTTATGTTTACCGGTACCTTCCCGAATCTTTTTGAAAATCACTTTATTTGTATACATTTAGCTTCCCTCTATATATAAAGTGTAAATTTTGTTGTAAACAAGAAAACATATTCTTCATGAATTGTGAATTTCTCAGGAGAACTTTGTTCATTGCTTGGAGCAATAAATGCAATGATGTGGGTAATGGGGAGGGCACGTTTTGCATGGAGCACTGGGTGTTGTGCAAAAAGAATGAGTACTGTTACGCTGAAAAAATAAATAAAATGGAAAAAAAATTTAAAAAAAAATTAAAATTAAAAGAAAAAAAATGCAATGATGTGAAAGGTGAACTGAGTCGAACATGCATTATAAACATGTATTTTATCTATAAGAAAGCACCTCACTGACTTACTTTAAAGATAAATTCCCACCCTGTGTTTAAACTGGACTGGGTCTTTCTTTTAAAGATTCATCACCAAGAGACTATCATGTATAAGACAATCATATCATCATCCAATGAAAGGAACAAATCCATGTGATGATGTATGAAGACATGAAAATAATCCATCATGAAATAGAATATATTACTCCACTTACAATTCCTGGGAACTATGATTTGTAGAAACTTTGAGTATTCCGGCCAGGGAAAATTTCCACCCTCGGCCTATTCATTAGTTGCTGGCTGAAATGTAAAACTTAGTTAATTGCCTATAATGAATACAGTGAATACAAACCTATTAGGTCAACAGAAATGGCATTGGCTTAGTGGGTTCCAAAGGCTTTAATTCTTGATTTGATAAAATTATCCGCGTCTTTCTAATTTGCAAGACTGTGTACCCCATGAAGCATTCTGCAGCCCCTGAAACATGACATGATATATTACTAAATGTCTTCTCTATCTCCCACATTACTAGGTTTCATTCTTTTCTAATAACACTCGGTACCAAATGTTCACCTTTTCGATAAATCATTACTGCCAAGGTCTGACATGTATGGAATAAAGCCATACCAAGTTCATTTTACTGGGCACATCACTGTGGCAGAAATGTCAACTATAATAAGCATGTGATGAAAAAGATCATCAGGGCTCTTGTCAGGTAGTACATAACCTGACAGTAGGTTAAAATTGCGCATTTACATGAAGATGCTGGGTGACTGCGGCTGACAGCTGTCATTAACAATGTGAAGAAGAAGAATTATGCCATCTAAGATCTCCCAGCTTTCACAATTTATAGGTGCTTTCACATTCCCATTTAACCCTTCTAATAAACATGGGATTGGGCATTATTCCCCACATACGGGTGAGAAATACATCTCTTCTCCCCTTCCATATCGCCACTGCCCTGATTCAGACACTCAGCATCTCTCAGCTGAATGACTGTCATAACCTCCTGACTGACATCCTTGCCAACGATCATGTTCCAGCCATAAGAACTGAACAATACTGGGCTTCTCTGGGAGGATAAAAGAATGTGAAAACTCAGTTGCTTAACAATAACCAAATTTACTTTTTGTTCACAACTTTGGGGTGGATGGGATCACACAATTCATTATGTTGTTTGAATGCCTAATTTATGGATCTATAATGTGGCTCTTAATGAGTAAAATAAATGCCTTTTGCAATTCTTTCAGTTATTAGGAGGACTCACATGATTTATCTGAAAATGATAACTATACACAAAGCAGAGATTCAAGCACATGTCAGTAACTTCTATATCCTTGAGCACTCAGTAAATGTGAGCTGTTCAACTGACTAACTCACTGACAGTACATTTGGGAAGAATGATTGTTTAATGATTCTGTGCTTTAATTGCATTAGCTATTGTTTGGAGGCACTTAAGAAATTAATTATTTTTACTTTTCTTAAAAGATCTGGAGTAAAAGAAAATAATAAAATTCTGTATCCATTTATCATAAATGCCCCAAATCCTTCTCAGTATTTTCTCCAAATGAAAGAATCAGGCAGCAGGGTATAAAAGAAACTGGAGAAGAATAAATGAAACAAGATGGGATTGGGAGGGAGACAAACCATAAATGACTCTTAATCTCACAAAACAAACTGGGGGTTGCTGCGGGGAGGTGGGATTGGGGGAGGGGGAGCGGGCTATGGACATTGGGGAGGGGAAGCGAACCATAAGAGACTATGGACTCTGAAAAACAACCTGAGGGTTTTGAAGGGTCAGGGGTGGGAGGTTGGGGCAACCTGAGGGTTTTGAAGGGTCAGGGGTGGGAGGTTGGGGGAACAGGTGGTGGGTAATGGAGAGGGCACGTTTTGCATGGAGCACTGGGTGTTGTGCAAAAAGAATGAATACTGTTACGCTGAAAAAATAAATAAAATGAGAAAAAAAAAAAAAAAAAAAAAAAAAAAAAAAGAAACTGGAAATGAGAGCAGACCTTAGATACTGCAAGTCACATGGAATGACTATCATCAGTCTGCTGCTGACACGCACAAACTGATTTCTGTGTATGCATAGGTCAAACAATGGTTCATGTTCCAACGGCTGATCTGGTTCTAGCTTTCTATGTTTAATTAGGAACCCAATCTTCTAACATAACAGTATATTTTAGGGGGCTTAATACCCACTAACTCTTAAGCATGCAAGAGGGGTGCCTGGGTGGCTCAGTGGGTTAAGCCTCTGCCTTCGGCTCAGGGTCCTGGGATCAAGCCCCGCATCGGGCTCTCTGCTCAGCGGGGAGCCTGCTTCCTCCTCTCTCTCTCTCTCTGCCTGCCTCTCTGCCTACCTGTGATCTCTGTCTGTTGAATAAATAAATAAAAATCTTAAAAAAAAAAAAAGCATGCAAGAGGCCTCAGAGGCTTGAGCCCTGAAAATAATTTGTATTTAAAACAAACTTAAAATTCCTCACATAGAAGTAAGAGCAGAGCATAAAGTTTAGCTCCTAGAACTTTATTCCTGAAAGAGTGAGGTTTTTGCTGGACATTTTGCTTGTATATTTGTTAACACAGAAGATTTAACTTCACAAGGAAGCTCATAATTAAAGCAACTGAGCACCCGTGTATAAATGTGCTTTTACCTTTTAAACATTGGTAAGGTTAAGAGCATGGTATTTTGCATTCAGAATCTAAATTCAAATCCCAAAACTACCCACAGAATAATCAGTAACCTTGGAAAAGTTATTTAATCTGAGTTTCTGTCTCTTCAACTAAGAAAAAAAAAATCAGTAATAATAATAAACCTTGCCTGTATGTTTTTTGGAATAATTGAATGACATGACTCATATAAAATGGTTTGCACAGAGGTTGCCACATACAAAGCACTCAAGAAAACTAAGCTATAGCCAAGATATGGTAGTAACCTAAATGTCCCTCAATACCTGAATGGATAGAGAAGATCTGGGGTGTGTGTGTATGTGTGTGTGTGTGTGTGTGTGTGTGTGTAGATACTGTAGAATGCACACACACACATATGCACAATGGAATATTACACATATATGCACAATGGAATATTACTCAGCCATAAAAAAGAAAGCAATCTTGCCACTTGCAACAACATAGATGGACCTAGAGGGTATTATGTTAAGTGAAACAAGTCAGACAGAGAAATACAAATACTGTACGATTTCACTTATATGTGGAATCTAAAAACCAGAGCAAATGAACAAACAGAAACAATCCTGTAAATACAGAGAACAAACTGATGGTTGCCAGAGGGGAGTAAGCTGGGGGGATGGCCAAAATAGGTGAAGGGAATCCAGAGATACAAACTAACATAAATAATTTATAAATACATTGCATAATATACAAATATAAAGCAAATAAGTTATGGAAACAAAAAGTATGAGATAGGGACTACAGTCAATACTACGGTAATAATGTTGTATGGTGGCAGATGGTAACTATACCTATCATTTTGAACATAAAATAATGTAGAGAATTGTTGAATCACTGTGTTGTACACCTGAAGATAATATAACATTGTATATTAACTATGCTTCCACTTAAAAAAAAATAAAAGTAAGCTATCATTCTATAGTAATATTGAAATCTTGCCAGCTTTCTATACATTGTTACATGGGAAATTTTAAATGTAACTTCAATATTATACTGGCTTATCCAAAGATTCTGCAAGTCAGAAAAATACTTCCTAGGCATTTTTTTATAAGAATGCGACTGCAGGTGATCAGTCAAATCTCACATCCTAAAACTTTAGTAAGATTTGCTTGCTATTTTAAACACACTCTGAACTTCTTATGCACTGTTCTTAAAAATAGACTATAAAAATACTTAATAAAGCAAATAACCATAAGATGACAAACTATCAAATATGCTTTTAAAATTATTGCTAGATGAAAGGCCAAAAGGCTAATTTAGACTACAAAGATTGTTTTCTATAATTCTTGTTTCTCATTAAATTTATCTTTGAACAACCTAAAATTATAGTACATATATTTAGGGAACATTAAGAGACTTCCTAAAAATGAAATCTGGTCTTCTACTTCCAACCAAGATGTAGTAACTGATAACAGCCATATCCTTCCATTATAAATAATGAGAAAAACAGACAAAATATATGAAACAACAGTTTTTAAAAGTTGGGAAGCAAACAGGACATAACTGTTTCCATGGGGGACAGGAAATAAGCAAGATGAGCCCCATGATTGACCACAGAATGAGGAAGGAAGGAATTTCAGGTTGATCAAGGTGATCAAATTCTGAGATCAGAATTTGGGAAGGCTAAGGAGACTAAAATTTTTGTGACCGTATCAGCAATGAATTTGACAAGCAAAGAAAGAAACTCCAGAAATCTATAGAAGTCCCCCTTGAGTCTGCCCACACACTACAAGGTATGGATAGGGTGATACTCCTTGAGTCTAAGCTAGAAATAGCTGCTGAACCTGTAGGCTGAACCAAGGTCTCATAAAGGGCTGTTCCAGATATGTCTTTTAACTAGCCAGAGTGAAAAGACCTCATTGAATATGTAGGATATTCACTAGAAACCCCAGAAAAATCATGCCTTAGGAATGGGGATAGACTAGTAAAAAAGTAAAAGCAGGCCACCTGGGTGGCTCAATTGGTTAAGCATCTTACTCTTGATTTCAGGTCAGGTCATCTCAGGGTCCTGAGATTGAACCCTATGGTGGGCTCCCTGCTGAGTGTGGAGTCTGCTTAAGATTCTCTCTCTCCCTCTGCCCCGGACCCTGTTTGTGCTCACTCTCCCTCTCTCCCAAAAGCAATAAAATTTTTTATGAAAGGGTATTTTGGATTCATCTAACAAGGCTTTAATCCAATCAAGAAATGGGCAGAAGACATTTCTGCAAAGAGGACAACCAAATGGCCAACAGACACATGAAAAAGTGCTCAACATCACTCAGCATCAGGGAATACAAATCAAAACCACAGTGAGATACCATCTCACACCAGTCAGAATGGCTAAAATTACCAAGTCAGGAAATGACAGGTGTTGGTGAGGATGGAGAGAAAGGGGAACCCTCCTACACTGTTGGTGGGAATACGACCTGGTGAAGCCACTCTGGAAAACAGCATGGAGTTCAAAAAGTTGAAAATAGAGCTACTCTATGACCCAGCAGTTGCACTTCTGGGTATTTACCCCAAAGATACAAATATAGTGATCCAAAGGGGCATGTGAACCTGAATGTTTATAACAGCAAAGTCCACAATAGCCAAACTATGGAAGGATCCTTGATGTCCATCAACAAATGAATGGATAAAGAAGATATGGTATATATATGCAATGGAATACTATGCAGCCATCAAAAGTTAAAATCTTGCCATTTGCAACGACATGGTTGGAGCTAGAGGGTATTATGCTAAGTGAAATAAGTCAAACAGAGAAAGATAATTATCATATGATCTCTCTGATATGAGGAATTTAAGAGGCAGAGTGGGGTTTGTGGGAGGAAGGGAAGGAATAATGAAACAAGATGGGTTCGGTCAGGGGAACAAACCATAAGAGACTCTTAATCTCAGGAAACAAACTAACGGTTGCTGGGGCAGGGACAGAGCGATGGGGGGTTGGGTGATGGACACTGGGGAGGGTATGTGCTATGGTGACTGCTGTGAATTATATAAGACTGATGATTCACAGACCTGTACCCCAGAAACAAATAATACATTATATGTTAATAAAATAAAAATAAATAAAATTTAAAACATAAAAATAAAAACAAGCCTTAAAGAGTCACTTGTGTTGAGCACTGGGGGTTATAGGTAAATGATGAATCACTAAATTCTACTCCTGAAACAACACTACATGATATGTTAACTAACTAGAATTTGAATAAAAATTTTCAAACAACAACAAAAAATTGATGGCCAGTGATACATTTATAGAAGGATTAGAATGGGAAAATTCTGTCACTATTGAGTCTCAGTTCACATTCTTCTGGAAGAAATAAGACCTGGACATGTCGAATTTGAAACACATGTGGGAGAAGCAGCAACAAAAGTCTGGAATAAGCTGAATGTACATTACTTCAAAAAATGAATCCAAGTATAGATAACCTGAATAATGAGTATTTCTGACTTAAGGACTTGAGAAAGTGAGAGAATAACAAAGTGATTAAAAATTAAAAAAGAAAAAACTTCAGGAAAGGAAAGAGAAATTACTAAGTCAAAGATGCTAAAAGATCACCAATGGTCATTTAAAAGACACTTCTAATTCTGACTCAGCCACTAGATACCTAGCAAATCTTTGCTTTTTGCCTTTGTCTTGTCACTGGAAAAACTTCTAAAACTGCCCTCTCTCCATATGTGAAACCTCTGTGTATCCTAAGTATCTAATAAAAACATTTTCTCAGAAAAAGGTTACTCCTAATCTCCCTGTCACAGAAAATTGTCACCTCTGTGTATGTCCTATTTACTCCTACTGTACATGGTGCTATCAGCGTGTTTCCCTTGCTTCATTAAACTCCTTTATCATCCAGTAACATAAGACTTATCATGTGATGGGCCAATAGATCATAATAAATGTTTGTTATAAATGTATGAATTAACAACAACAACAACAAAACCAAACCTTAAGAGGATCAAGTTTAGTGCAAATTACTGAGCCATATAACAAAAGAATACTCAAAACATTTTAAAGGAAGACAATGAAATCCATCAACAATATAATATTGACAATAACCAACATCTGATTGAAGGAAAAAAACGTGACCCACAGACATGAAAAAATTAGTCAATATAAACAGATCAAGAATTAACAGAGATGACAGAATTGGCATGCAGGGACTTAAAACAGATTTTATAAATATGCTTAAGGATTTAGCTAAAAGTATGAGGATACAGTAAAGATAAAGGGAAGGTACACAAATAACCAAATGGAATTTGTAGAGATGGAATATACAAAATATGGAATAAAATATTTACTGAAGAGGACTTATAGCAGACTTAGATTGTATAAGAATACTGGAATACTGGAAAGAATAAATACTGGAAAGAATACTGGAAAGAATAAATACATAGGTAAATATAAAAGACATTTTCCCATTTTTAAATTTATTTGAAAGGAAATTGCCCTTAAAGTAAAAACAATTTTATGTTGTAGAGTTCATAACATATGTAAAAGTAAAGTATATGATTAGCAATAGCACACAAATAGTGGTAGGATATAAACATACACTGTTGTAAGATTTTTATATTACATGTGAAGTGGTATAACATTATGTGAAGGTAAAATATGATGATAAAGTAAATGTACATATTTAAAACCTTAAAACCTCTATTAAAAATTAGAACAAAGAAATTTAGCTAATAAATCAACAGAAGCAATGAAACTGAATGTGGAAAGTATTCAGTAAATATCAAAGCAGAAATAAAGGGAGAAAAGAAAAACAATAAAAACAAGAAGGAAGATAGTGGAAATAGACCCAACCATAGTGACAATACATTAAAAGCAAATGGCCTAAACATTATAATTAAAAAGTGCAGAATGTCAGATTAGATAAAAACACAAGACCTAACTATAAGAAATGCACTTTTAATATAGAGATATGGATAGTTTGAAATTTTGAAATGGCTATACATACAGAAAGCATGAGAAAACTAAATGTGATACAGTTATCAAAGAGTGCTTCAATACAAAGAATACTGCCAGAAATAAAGAGGCAAACGTCATAATAATAAATTAGTGAATTCAACAAGAACACACAAAAATCCTAAATGTTATCTACTAATAAAAAAGGCTCAAAATACAAAGTAAAAACTAAAAGAAATGAAAGTGGAGGTGGTCAATTTCACAGAGTTGGAGCCTTTAATTCTCTTTTCTCAGGAATTCATTGAACAGTAGCAGAAAATCAGTGAGGACATATGCAATCTGAACTCTACTATCAACCAGTTTAACCTAACTGAGTATAGAACATTACTCCTAAAAATGGCAGAATACACATTATTTTCAGATGTATATGGAACATTTGCCTGGGTAGACGATATGCCATACAATGAAATAAGTGGTCATTGGATTCAAAAAAGGATTGAAATTCGACATACCACAAAAAAAAAAAAAAGGAAAGAAAGAAATTTAGACCAGAAATCAACAACAAATCAATAATATCTGGAAAAAAACTCCCAACATTTGGAAATTAAATAGCACGCTCTTAAATGTCTATAGATTACAGAAGAAATCACAAAGAAAACTAGAAAATAGCTTAAGCTGAATGAGAATGAAAAATACCAAAATTTTAATATGAAATGAAAAAAATGAAAGCAGTATTTAATTTGAAATCATTATTTTAAATATTTATATTGCAAAAGAAAGGATACACCTTAAGAATTTAGAAAAAGAAGTCTAAATGAAAATCCAATTAAATGAAGGAAATAAAGAGTTAAAAACAGAAGTCAATGAAACTTAAAAATGAAAAAAAGAAAAAACTGAAGCCCAAAGATTGATTTTTGAATAGAAGCAATAGAACTAACCAATCTCTAGCTAAATTGATCAAGAATAAAAGATAAAAGACAAAAATTATCAACCAAGAGTGCAAGTGGATGCTTTCACTAATAATATAGAAATAATAAATCTGTCAATAATTTCAATGACTTACATAAAATGGACAAATCCTTGAATGGCACAATTTGCCAAACTGCCACAAGAATAAACAGAAAAGGTGAATAGCACAATATCTATTAAAGACATGGAATTTGAAATTAAAAACTTTCCCACAAATGAAACTCTACACTCAGATGGCTTTAACAGGGAATCGCTCAAATACTTAAGTAAATAATATAGCAATCTTAAGCAAGTTTTTTCAGAAAATAGGTAAAAAGGAAATAACTTCTCAACTCATTTGAAGAAGATAACATTACCCTGATGTAAAAGCTAGTCAAATGTATACAAGAATATTATAAACCAATAATTCTCATAAATGTTAATACAAAAATGCTTTAAAAATATTAGCAATTCAAATTCAGCAATATTGAAAGAGGATAAATACCATGACCAAGTGTGATCCAACCTAGGAATGAATGAATGGTTTAACATTTGGGAAATCAATCAATGTAATTTACTAAAATGACAGACTAAAACAGAAAAATCATAAAATCATCTCAGTGGATTCCAAGAAAGAACTTTATAAAATGTAATGTCTATTAATGGTAAAAATTCTCAGGTAGTAGAACTTGATGGGAATATCTTGAAAGTGATAAAAGGAATCTACAAAAAGCCTATAAGTTACACCATAGTAATACTGAAAGACTTAAGACTTTCTCCTAAGATGAGTAGTAAAACCTACTCCCTCTCTCAGCACTTCTATTCTGTATTAAGGTACGGTCTTAACAAGTGGAATAAATGCAGGGAGAAGAAATAAAAGACACAATGACTGGAAAAGTGAAGGAGGTTGGATTCACAAATGACATGATTGTACTAATAGAAAATCCTAAGAAATAACCTAAATTATTATAATAAAAAATTGAATATAGTCATGTTACAAGACACAAAGAGAAGAAACAGAAATGTAATTTTATTTCTCTATACTATCAACAAATAATTGTAAAAGTATATAAGAAAATCAATGACATTTTAAGAAGCAAATAGCATGAAATATTTAAAGATAAGTTTCAATATGTATAAACCCTGAACAACAAAATCCACAAAACATACTATACGCTACATACTATATAGGTATCTTTATCAAGATAAAATGACATTGCCATAAGGGTAAGATATGTAAAATAAGTAAGATCAATGAAACAGAATAGAGAGTCCAGAAATAGAACCACTCATTTGATTAACTGATATTTGTTCAGGTGATTAGATGGACAAAAGACAGTAGTCCACAATAAATGGGGACAAAACAACACATCTCTACATGAAAAAGATGAATCTGATTCTTATACCACATGTTTTTTAAAAAGTTGTAATACACCTGAAAGTACAATTAGAGCTAGGAAATTTCTAAAAGAAAATACAGGAGAAAATTTATCAACTTAGGGCAAATAAATATCTTTGCGGAACACAAAAGCACTAAATATTTTTGAAAATTGATAAATTGGGCATCTTACAAATCAAAACCTTCTGCATTTCAAAGTTTCATTAGAAAATGAAAATTCATACCACAGATTGGGAGAAAAATATATAAATATATATATATATATGTATATGACTTATCCAAAATATATAAAGAATATGTTTTAACTAGTAACTCAAAATGGGAAAAAAAAAATTGAAGTTCCTTTGTATTAGTTTGTGAGGGCTCCCATAGCAAAGTACCACAAACTGGGTAGCTTAAATAACAGAAATCTATTGCTTCACAATTCTGGAAGCTAGACGACAGAAATCAAGGTGATGGCAGGATCTGCTTTCTGAGGCCTCCCTTCTTGGTGTGTAAATGGCTATTTTATCCCTATGTCTTCACATGGTTTTCCCTCTATGCTTATCTGTGTCCAAATTGCCTATTCTTACAAAGACACCAGCCATATTGGATTAGATCCTACTATAATGATCTCATTTTAACTTACTTATCCCTTTAAAGACTCTATAATCAAATAAAATCATATTCTGAAGTACTAAGGATTTCAAAATATTAATTTTGGGCCACAATTCATCCCATAACACCTTTATTTTTAAAAAAAAGATAAGAATGATTAATAATCATGTTCCCTGATTTCAAACTACATTACAAAGCTATAGTAATTAAAACAGAATGGTATTGGCATAAAAACAGAAACATAAATCAATGGGAAATAAACCCATGCATATATGGCCAATTAACTTATGACAAATGTACCCACAATATATAATGGGCAAAGGACAGTTTCTTTGCTAAATGATGCTGAGAAAACTGGAAAACAATGTGCAAAAGAATAAAACCCAACCACTGTTTCACACCATTCACAGAAATGAACTCAAAATGTATTAAAGACATGAATGTAAGACCTGAAACCATTAAACTCCTAGAAGAAAATACAGATTATAAGTTCTGTGACATAGGTCTTGGTGATGATTTTTTTCATTTTACACCAAAAGCAAAAGCAACGAAAACAAAAGCCAGCAAGTGGAACTATATCAAACTAAAAAGCTTCTGCCAGCAAAGAAAATCATCAACAAAACAAAAAGGCAACCCTCAGAACAGGAGAAAGTATCTGCAAATCTTGTAGCTGATAAGGGGCTAATATTCAAAATATATAAAGAACTCTTACAACTCAGTAGCAAAGAACAAACAATCAAATTAAAAATAGGCAGAAGGTCTGAATAAACATTTTTCCAAAGATGATATACAAATGGCCAATAGGGACATGAAAAGATGCTCAACATCATTCATCATCAGGAAAATGTTAGTCAAAACTATGAGATAGGAACCCCTGGGTGGCTCAGTGGGTTAGGCCTCTGCCTTCGGCTCAAGTCATGATCTCAGGGTCCTGGGATTGAGACCCGCATCAGGTTCTCTGCTCAGCAGGGAGCCTGCTTCCCCTGCCTGCCTCTCTGTCTACTTGTGATCTCTCTCTGTGTCAAATAAATACATAAAATATATATAAAAAAAAAAAAACATGAGATATCCCCTCTCACCCGGTAAAATGGTTTTTATCAAAAAGACAAATAACAAGAGTGAATGAGAATCTGTAGAAAAGGAAACTCTCATGTATTGTTGCTGGGAATGTAAATTGGTATAGCCACTACAGAAAACAGTATGGAGATTTCTCAAAAAATTAAAAATAGAACTACCAAATGATCCATCAATTACACTTCTGGGTTTTATCTGAAGAAATTGAAAAAAAAAAAACCTCAAGAAAATAATATGCACCCCTATGTTAATTGCAGCATTACTTGCAATAGCCAAGATATGGAAACATCCTAAGTATCCATGAATAAATGGATAAAGAAATTATGATATATATGTGATAGAATATTATTCTGCCATAAAGAAGTATGGAATCTTACCATTTGCCACAACATGGGAACTTGAGGGCATCATACTAAGTGAAATAAATTAGAATGAGAAAGAGAAATACCATATGATTTCTTTTATATGTAGGATCTTAAAAGATAACAACAACCTCACAGATACAGAAAACAAATTGGGAGTTTCCAAGGCAAGGAGGGAGCAGGGAGTAAGGGGCAGGGAATAGGCGAACTGGAAAAAAAAAAAAAAAAAAAAAAAAAAAAAACCAGAAAGAAAGAAGAAAGAAAAAATGATTGTCAAGAACAATTCTCAAAACCATCAGTAATCATGTTAATGCAGACTAAAATCACAAGAAGATACTACTGCACACCCACCAGAAAGGCTAAGACTAAAAGAAGACATTGGAAAGGATACAGAATAACCCAAACTTTCATATAGCCAATAGGAACGCAAAGCAGTACAACCACTTTGGAAAATAGTTTGTCAGTCTCTTACAAAGTTACATATACTTACCATATTACCAACAAACCCATGTAATCTCCATGACAATACTCAAATGATGTAATCTAGAATAAGTGTCAAATCTTGTCTGTGTCATCTGTTTCCAACTATATTCTCAGAGACTGAAACAGTGTGTGGCATGTATTGATCATAGACAAAATATTGAATTCGTGAATGGATTTCTTTAATTGGGCCGTTACTATTTAACATTTAACTTATTTCCAGTGTAGGGATAAACTTTTCAACCACATGTCTGGTAATTTAGGCACATATGAAGCCTCCTGAATCACATTCCCAAATACTCTCCAGAAAACTCATAGTAATTTATATTCCTATCTGGAAGGGAGCTACAGTGCTCATTCTGCTTTCTACTCAGTGTCAGACATTAAAATTTACTACACATTTGCCAATTTAATTTGGAAATTACTTTTTTAGTCTGTATTTCATTAATGATCAGAGGTGTTTGTCTTTTCCATTAAATTTATTCGTTTCTTCTTCGTATATTTTCAAAAGTCTTGTTTTTATAGTTTTGCTCTCTGCTATTCAAAAGCAAATGCGTTCCATGTCTTCTAATTATAATACAGCCCATAAAATACTTTTTAAATTTACAGAGCCATGACAGAACTTTGTCATTTTGTGACAGAGCCATGACAGAACTTTGTGTCCATTTTCTACTACATAAGAATATTCTTATGTTAAATATTAACATATTTATTAATATAATTAATATTTATTAATAATTAATATTAATGTTAAATTTATTAACATATTAATAAATATGTTAATATTTGACATAATAAATAATAAATTTAACATAATAAATAAATAATTTATTAACATAATAAGAATAAACATAATAAGAATAACATAAGAATAAAATAAATTTATTCTTAAATTTATTAAAAATAAATTTAATTTATTAGAGAATATTTCATTAAGAATGCTAAGCAATTTGTTAATCAGCTGCCTACAACACAGCTGCTTCACAACAAGCTGCATTTTACGTTTTCCTAGCAGAAATGTACTTATATTGTATATGTTACATATATACTTATATGTGTTATACATATAGTATATATTATATATGTACTTGTCTATCTACATATATTCAGTGATTTTGGGTGGCAATTCTATGTGAGACACACTGAATTAAACATATTATCACAATTTCTACTCATGCTTTCACAATCAAGATACTGCAACAGTTTATTAGGAGATCATTCCACATGTAATTATATTTCCTGTGGAATAGACTAGGGCACCTGAAAAATAGTTCATCAATGGTACAATCATATTAGAGCTATAAACTCCATCCATTTTTTTTTTATTTGACAGAGATCACAAGTAGGCAGAGAGGCAGGCAGAGAGAGAAGGAAGCAGACTCCCCGCTGAGCAGAGAGCCCGATGCGGGGCTTGATCCCAGGACCCTGAGATCATAACCTGAGCTGAAGGCAGAGGGTTTAACCCACTGAGCCACCCAGGCACTCCATACTCCATCCATTTTTAAAAAGCGCATACATGCACACTCATACACATACCACTCAAAATTCTCAAAATTAAAGGGGAAAAAAAAATCTCAAACTATGGGAAATTTTTCCCAAAAAGAACACTCAACACTAAGTCTCAAAAATCCTTTCATAATGGAAAAAAGTAGAAAGTGGATCTGATGGTCAATGCTGGTGGAATGAGCACTGTTGGATCTCATCAGACACACCAGTTAGGATATTACGCATTTGACAGCCAAAAGGAGAACCTCACACACAAAACATTACTGCTTACCAACGACGTTCAAGAAACTACGTACAATCATAAATTTTTAGAATATTAAAGTGATAATGTATAGATGTTCTTGGGGACAACAATACAAGATAAAAGAAGTAGATTGTAGGCAAGCAGAAAAGAGAGCACTGTCAAGAATTTCATCATCATTAGTAGCAACTTCATCACTGTGCCCAATTCTTCCTTTTTTGCCCTCATTTTAAAATGCTCAACAGCCAGTATAAAGATAGTATAGTATTTATTCATTTGAAAACATCTCAGAAACATGGACTATTTTTAGAAGAAGATGAAAAGTAAGTCCCGTATGTGTTTGTTGTCAAGCTGAACCTGGAGCTAACAAAGGTTCCACAAACAGTGCCAGCCGCCACTGATATATGGCTCCGTCCTTCCCCTCACTGACACAGAGAGGGAAAAAAAAATGCAGCAAAGCGGCAGCCATTTTGTAAGAGCTGGATTTATCTAAATGTGTCACTTTTCAATCAGTTGCACTGACATTGTATAGAAACACTTTTGAGCCTTCAATAAAATGCATATGCATTAGGGAATATTTAGCCCCCATAATAGATCACATTTTTCTACCCCTATTTGGCATTACAGGGAGTCAATGGTACCCTGACACGGCACTTACCTTCCAAGAGCTTAGATTCTAAAATAAGCAACTTCAAGGTACGTAAGAACAAAAAGAAACTAAATGGATGTCACTTATTTAAAGATTTCTATGGAAGATTTGATTAATTCCATCATTTATAAAGCCTTAAGATAATAATGTCTCTTTTCTGGGGTGCCTGGGTAGCTCAGTGGGTTAAGCCTCTGCCTTCAGCCCAGGTCATAATCTCAGGGTCCTGCGATGGAGCCCCATATCAGGGTCTGTGCTGAGCAGGGAGTCTGCTTCCCCACCCCCGCCTGCCTCTCTGCCTTTGTGATCTCTCTCTCTCTGTCAAATAAATAAATTTGAAAAAAAAAAAATGTCTCTTTTCTGAGATCCCTGATATCCCTCATGCTATAAATAAATGGAAAATAGTTAATTATCACCATATATATTTCTAGTAATAGGTATCATTTAATGACCACTTTTTATCACGGTACTCTCTGAGGTTGATGTAAGTACCCATTTTTTATAGCTCCAGATGAAAAAGAAGATTTAGTAGGTTAAATCATGTCCCAAAGTTACTAGTTGCTGTTGAGTGGTGAAGCCTAGGTTCAAGTTTCAAGCTATCTACTTTCAAAGTCCTGCCTCCTGATCACCCAAGCAGATATATATATATGGTCTCCTAAAATAACTTTGATAATCTATCTACTCTATTTCTATCATTCTTGGAGAACTTCTATTCAAAACGTTTAACAACCTTTTAGGAAACTTCTGGAATCCACTGAAACTCTTTAGTCATTCTCCTTCTGGTCATCTGAGGAGGATTACAGGTTAAAAGTCTTTCTCAGGAAAATAAAAATTTCTTCTAATAAGAGAGAATGTGAATAACAGATAGGTCCTAAGCTTCATGCTGTAATTTCTTTTTTTAAGATTAATTTCTTTATTTCAGAGACAGAGAAAGAGAGGGAGAGAGACTGTGTGGGGTTGGGAGGAAGGACAGAAGGGGAGGGAGAGAGAGTCCTAAGCAGACTCCATGTGGCTTGTGAAGCCCAGGGTAGGGCTCAATCTCACAACCCTGAGATCGTGACCTGAGCTGAAACCAAGACTCTGGGGCTTAACCAACTGAACCACCCACATGCCCCTAGCGTGCTGTAACTTCTGTGCTCCATGACCTACACAACCATAGCACTTCAGCCAAGTCTCACAAGCAATGCACTACACACTCAGTAATCAGACTTATGATTAATGATACTGACACTTAAACTTGACAGTGTCCACGGTGCTGATGTAGAGTAGGGCCACATGCCTTCATGGTTCTAAACTAGATTTAACCTGTGTCCTGGAGTAATAGTGCCACCATTCTGATTCACACAATAGTCACTTCAAAACAAAGTTGGGAAGTGTTCATTTTCTCTTTTCTGTTTTAATGCAGGTTACTGAATTTATTCTACCATCATAATGCATGCTGACCATGCTT
Source organism: Meles meles (assembly GCF_922984935.1). Taxonomy (NCBI): domain Eukaryota; kingdom Metazoa; phylum Chordata; class Mammalia; order Carnivora; family Mustelidae; genus Meles; species Meles meles. The sequence goes on from NC_060071.1 coordinate 113,890,330, forward strand.
CCTGGGTGGGTTTTAATTGAGGAGAATGACTCTTCAGAATCAGACACAAGATGCAAATTTACAACCAAAGTTTTGGTTTTTTTTTTTTTTTCTTTAAAGATTGTATTTATTTGTTTGACAGAGTGAGAAAGCACAGGCAAGGGCAGCTGTAGAGGGAGAGGGAGAAGATGACTCATGACTCCCCGCTGAGCAGGGAGCCCGATGCGGGAGGGATTATGAACTGAGCCAAAGGCAGATGCTTAACCAACAGAGCCACTTAGGTGCCCCTCAATCAAAGTACTTGTTAATAAAATGTGCAACTTCACCCCATAGTGATCAACTAACTTCATTAACATTTGGGAACTAAGCTAAGAAGTTTTCAAGTATTTTCTGCACAAAAAAGAGCCTTTAGCTTTATAATACTTCCTTTCTACTATGTAGCCTAAGAAATTTTCTAATATCCTTGAAAATTGTATCAATAGCTTACAATGATAAACATCTGTGGTTAGGTTTTAAGTCTCTAAACATGAGTTTAGCCTGAAATTACATTGAGAAATCACAGTGAGAACTGTTTAATGAGTTAATTAGTACTCACTCTTCCAACAGAACTGCACTCATTAATCTGGGAGATAAACAGCAGATGCTTGCTTTCTGCTCTCTGAAGTATGATTCTTTTCCCACATCCCTACTGTCCATTTAACTATTTGATCCAATTGGGACAACTTTTTGAGTAAGAATTGGATGTATTTGCATGTTCAGTAGAATTCAATTACCTAAGATGTGTATAAGAAAATTTAGCTGCCCTGTTTTGAAAGCTAGTAAATGAATTAGTCCCTTAGGTACTCTAGGAAATGCAGTGATTTCATCTGAAAAACATAGTTTTTTCCTCAATATGGAGTAATTATGACTAATTAGGAACTGCTTCTAGGTTCAGGACAGCGATACCTTGCTGCTACTCATGCAATGCAAATTAAATTTTAATGTAAATTAAAATTCTAGGACACATTAAATCTGGGATGCTGGGGATCCAATGTGCATCAATGCTAGACTTATAAATGGCCTATCCAAGAGAAAACCTAAGATTGAAAGAGTCTGAATAAAATACACACATGTAGATATATAAAATTTCTGTTATAATACACAAGATGCTATTCATAATACTAAACACCTCTGGTGTAATGATGGGATAGGGTGAAGGAAGATAAACTTTTCACATTAATCCTGTTGTTCTTTTTTCCCCACCATGGTTATGTATGACAGCAATGATAACAACAATGATATAATAATAATACTACTAATAGTTATTAGGGGTTCATAATAAGTGGAAAGAGTAAAGTTGGAGGAGGGTGAGTTAAGAGTACTTAAGACACAGAGACAAATATCCTTTGCTCCCAATTTAGAATTTCTGGATATGGAAACATAGTTGCTTTCTCTTATTAAGACATAGAAATTTAACAAGATTCTAAACCCAGAATATGTAACCTTATAGCTAAAGCCCTTTTAGCAACTTAGAGAACCCCCAGCACTGCAGAAAGAGCATATTTTCTTCAAGATCTGTATTAGAACTAAAAATTTTTCTAATTGACATTATAATAAAACTGGACAATAATACAAACCTCCATTTAATCTGTAATGCACCTATGATGTGATAAAATTAGCTTTCAGTATGTATATAGCCCACACTTATAAACTGATTTCCCCAGGTCTATGATTTGTTTTCCAAGCAACAGACTTAAAAATGAAAAATTACTACTCTTGGCTTGTCATTTACATAGCTTTGAGGCATGTATGTGTAGGGGATATAAATATGCCATGAATATGCCAGCTTTTTAAAAAGACAAGTAACAAACACAAAGGAATAGAAGGTTTGATGATAAGTAATTATAAAATACTGATGATGAAAACATTATAAATCTAAACCTGAATTCATGCAAGTACATCAGAAAATTTTTACCTAATTCTGTAACAAAATTATGTCACATCTAGTATCAAATAAATGAATTTAGACACAAACTAGATGCTTTTTAAAAACACTTTGACTGTTATTGCTAGGACTTCTAGTACTATGTTGAACAACAGTGGTGAGAGTGAGCATCCTTTTCATGTTCCTGATCTCAAAGGGAAGGCTATCAGCTTTTCCCCATTGAGGATGATAATCGCTGTGGGTTTTTCATAGATTTTATGGAGTTGAGGAATGTTCCCTCTATCCCTGTACTTTGAATAGTTTTAATCAGGAATGGATGCTGTATCTTGTCAAATGCTTTTTTCCATCAATTGAGAGGACCATGTGGTTCTACTCTCTTCTTATTGATTTGTCCTATCATGTTGATTGATTTACAAATGTAATTAGGCAACAAAAAAATAAAAGGTATTCACATTGGAAATGAAGAAGTCGAACTCTCTCTTCGCAGATGACATGATACTTTATACGGAAAACCCAAAAGACTCCACCCCCAAACTACTAGAACTCATGCAGCAATTCAGTAATGTCGTAGGATACAAAATCAATGTACAGAAATCAATGGCTTTCTTATACACTAATAATGGAAAAACAGAAAAGGAAATTAGAGAATCGATTCCATTTACTATAGCACCAAGAACCATAAGATACCTGGGAATAAACCTAACCAAAGAGGTAAAGGATCTGTACTTGAGGAGCTACAGAACACTTATGAAAAAAACTGAAGAAGACATAAAAAGATGGAAGACCATTCCATGCTCTGGATTAGAAAAATAAACACTGTTAAAATGTCTATACTGCCCAGAGCCATCTATATTTTCGATGCCATCCCCATCAAAATTCCACCAGCATTTTTCAAAGAGCTAGAACAAACAATCCTAAAATGTGTATGGAACCAGAAGAGACCCTGAATTGCTAAGGAAATGTTGAAAAAGAAAAACAAAACTGTGGGGATCACGTTGCCTGATTTTAAGCTTTTACCACAAAGCTGTGATCACCAAGACAGCATGGTACTGGCACAAAAACAGACACATAGACCAGTGGAACACAGTAGAAAGTCCAGATATGGACCCTCAACTCTATAGTCAAATAGTCTTTGCCAAAGCAGGAAAAATATATACAGTGCAAAAAAGACAGTCTCTTCAATGTTACTGGGAAAATTGGACAGCTATGTGTAGAGGAATGAAACTCGACCATTCTCTTACACCATACACAAAGATAAACACGAAATGGATAAAGGACCTCAACGTGAGGCAGGAATCTATATCAAAATCCTAGAGGAGGGCGCCTGGGTGGCTCAGTAGGTTAAGCTCTGCCTTCAGCTCAGGTCATGATCCCAGGGTCCTGGGATCAAGTTCGGCATCCGGTTCTCGGCTCAGCAGGGAGCCTGCTCCCCCCACCCCCTACTGCCTGCCTCTCTGCCTACCTGTGATCTCTGTCTGTCAAATAAATAAATATAATCTTTTAAAAAAATATCCTAGAGGAGAACATAGGCAGTAACTTCTCGACATTAGCCAAGCAACTTCTTTCAAGATATGTCTCCAAAGGCAAAAGAAACAAAAGTGAAAATGAACTTTTAGGACTTGATCAATATCAAAAGGTTCTGCACAGCAAAGGAAACAGTCAACAAAACAAAGAGGCACCCACGGAATTGGAGAAGATATTCACAAATAACACTGCAGACAAAGGGCTGATATCCAAGATCTATAAAGAACTCCTCAAACTCAACACACACAAAACAGATAATCACGTCAAAAAATGGGCAGAAGGCATGAACAGACACTTCTCCAAAAAACACATACAAATGGCTAACAGACACATGAAAAAATGTTCATCATTAGCCATCAGGGAGATTCAAATCAAAACCACATTGAGATATCACCTTACACAAGTTAGAATGGCCAAAATCAACAAGACAGGAAACAACAAGTGTTGGAGAGGATGTGGAGAAAGGGGAACCCTCTTACACTGTTGGTGGGAATGCAAGTTGGTGCAGCCACTCTGGAGAACAGTGTGGAGATTCCTTAAGAAATTAAAAATAGAGCTACCCTATGATCCTGCAATTGTACTACTAGGTATTTACCCCAAAGATACTGATGTAGTGAAAGGATGGGCCATCTGTACCCCAATGTTCATAGCAGCAATGGCCACAGTAGCCCAACTGTGGAAAGAACCAAGATGCCCTTCAACGGACAAACAGATAAAGAAGATATGGTCCATATACACAATGGAGTATTTTGCCTCCACCTGAAAGGATGAATACCCAACTTTTGTATCAACATGGATGGTACTGGAAGAGATTACGCTGAGTGAAATAAGTCAGAGACAGTCAATTATCATAGGGTTTTACTTGTGCAGCATAAGGAATAACATGGAAGACACTGGGAAATGGAGAGGAGAAGTGAGTTGGGGGACATTGGAGGGGGAGATGAACCATGAGAGACTGTGGACTCCAAGAAACTGAGGGTTTTGGAGGGGAGGGAGGTGGGTGGTTGGATCAGCCTGGTGGTGGGTATTATGGAGGACACGTATTGCAAGGAGCACTGGGTGTGGTCCATAAACAATGAATGTTAGAACACTGAAAAGAAATAAAATAAAATGAAATGAATAAAATAAAAAATAAAAACACTTCAAAAACAAGGCATATAATCAATGAATTATTTGTATAACTTTATATGATCCCAGTATACAAAAAAAAAAAGATGATCTCAAATCCCTAAAAAACAAGGATTCTACTTTAATGAATGAAAATAAAGACCAGTTCCTGAAGAATGAATTGGATAATGATAGTAATTATAATTTCATGCTTGATCTTAGTGCTCAGGTAAAGATATTTTTTTTTAATTATGTTATGTTAGTCACCCTACAGCACCACCAAACATATGTGTGTATATATATGTGTGTGTGTATATGTATAAAAAATACATAAAATACATAACAACCCACAACTGAAACTAAAACCTACCAGTATGGTACTAGACAAGTCATGTCATCTCTCTAGACCTTAATTTAATTCTATTTCCTTTGGATTACAAGATATTTAAAGTTCTTCTCATCTCTAAGATAATTATATTAATTGTAACTATTATATCCCATATTCTAAGAATATAGTAAGTATAGAATGTTATAGAAGAATAGAAAAAGTAAAAAGTGTTTTCCAGAACTATGATGAAAAGATAAGGCTTATAACAAGATTATAAATCTTCATTGAGGACCAGTCTTATAAATAATCATTAAAAAATTATAGTGAGGGGTGCCTGGGTGGCTCAGTCATTAAGCATCTGCCTTCAGCTCAGGTCATGATCTCAGGGTCCTAGGATCGAGTCCTGCATTGGGCTCCCTGCTCAGCGGGAAGCCTGCTTGTCCCTCTCTCACTCCCCCTGCTGTGTTCCCTCTTTCTCTGTTTCTATCTCTCAAATAAATAAATAAAATCTTAAAAAAAAAATTATAGTGAAAAATATTCTTACAGGAAAACATGTTTTCTGCATGATTGCATAAGGTGACGACTGGCTAATGGAGTATTATCCTATATATCACACTTGAAGACAAAACTTTAAAATATTTAAAGCACAAAAACAATTGAACAGTACTAAAATGACAGAATAAGTCATTTGATTAGACATTTTCCAAATACCTATTATGTGCCTGGCCCTGTGTCCGATAGTGGGGAGACAATGACAAAATAACACAGCCTGTGCCTTCAAGGGAGTTAGATTCCAGTAGAAATAGCAGGCAGTTAAACAAATAACTACTTTAAAATATTATGGGTATAATAACAGGACGTTACATGGTGGATTTTGCTTGTGTTGTTTTTTTTTTTTTTTTTAATAAATAAAATGTTGAAATTCTGAAGAGGGAATCTCAGAAGAAAGAGCAAGGCCTATAAGGAAAACACGAAGCCCCAAATCCCATAGCACTTCTCTAAGTTAATAATTTCTGCTTTGGATTCTGTGCTGCCAACACTTGTCTGTTTGCAAATAAACATCTCACAATCATTAGTCATATTTGCTCAAGCTGAACATTTCTCTCCTTGAAAATTCAGCACCTGCAGAGCACACACACACACACGAGAAGATCACTCCTCCGGGCATCTTCCGGTTTCCACATTGGTGCAGACTTGCCCAAATCTCTCTAATTGCACAGCTGACGTCCTCTGGAGCCCATCAACGCAAACGGTAACAGCCACGTGTCTGGCTGCTTGGTCACAAACTGCCATCCTGGTAGTAAGTACAAATTTGTGCTTCGACTTTTGTATTATGCTGTATGGTCTGCACTTAAAACTAAGAGCAGGCAGAACCCTGCAGGATATAGATTTTCAAGAACACAACCAGCCACGTGCCCTGTTTCCTGGCCGTGCTACCCCAAAGCGGTGGCATGGCAGAGCCTCCTGACTTTAAACAGGGCTGGGCCACGAGGATGTTCACAAGCCCACAATGATTGTGAAACTAGCTGAAAATTTCAAAAAAGTATTTTCCCATTTGCTGCATGAAATTCTTCATGAAGTCAAACTGGAACTGAACCTTGAAAGAAATTGGTCCTAAGCTCTTTGTCTGCAAAACTGGTTTCATCAATCATGCTTTTCAGGACAAATATGGCTCCTGTCAGCATGAGCATTGCGCTAATATACACGCATGGTTGGATGCTTCTTTCCTTCTACACCCTTGGCCATGGGACAGAAGAGGTTTGCACTTCAGGAGCATTCTGAGGCGCCTCGGTGGCTCAGTCGTTGAACGACTGCCTTTGGCTCAGGTCATGATCTCAGGGTCCTGGGATCAAGCCCTGCATTGGGCTCCCTGCTCGGCGGGAAGCCTGTTTCTCCCTCTCCCACTTCCCCTGTTTGTGCTCCCTCTCTCACTCTCTGTGTCAAATAAATAAACAAAATCTTTTTTAAAAAATTTTTTAAAAAGGAGCATCTTGAAACAGGCACAAAATGCGTAAATGATAACATCTCTGTATAAACAATAATAATGATTAAGTAAGGAATAATACCAATTAGTTGAAACAGTTGAATAATAGAATGTTAGACCTGAGTAGAGTTGGCAGTATTAAGGATATTGGAAGTTGTACTTTTCAGGAGTGTTAAAATAATATTTCTAGACTTAATACCAAACAAAATGTTGCATTTGATTTACTCAATCCCATATTTCTGACAATGGCAGAAAGGGCATTTTAAGGGAGAATACATAATTAGCCCCCTTGATCCTAATTTCTCTTATATAAATTATTATGCTACCTTATTTTTAATGAAATGTTCATTTTGCTATTATGTATTTGTATACATTTAACAAAATGTATTTGTGTACATTTGACAAAATACAGTTCTAATCATCAGATAGACTTCAAAACTATACCATTCAGCTTGTATGATCTCCTTGGCAATTGGAGGAAAGCAATGCAAGTCAAATGCAAGTTCTTGGTTGAGGATGGGGCAAAGTAGCATTCATTAGATACTCCGCTGCAGCCACAGACCATAAGGACTGCTCAGGATTTCACACCAGAAGTTGTGTGTCTCGTGCAATTCAGTGTCTGTGTTTGGAGGCTATATGGTGAATATTCTCAGAAGGAGGAAGACAAAACACAAAAGTATAAGAAAAGAGCAAGACAAAATCTGTCTCTAGCAATGCTTCAAAAATCATTTGAGTATATTAAAAAAAAAAAGAAGAAGAAGAAGTGTAGGAATAAACTTTCAACTTGAACCCCAGTGCCGAACATATCAGGTAAAATAATGCTGAGTATGATGTAAGATTTGAGGCTCATCGAAGGAGACTCAATTCATTAAAATGGAAAAAGTTTTGGCCTTGGGGTCCGAACAAGTGTTCTGGTGTTGGTTTTGCTACTGAGTAGTCTAGCATGAAACTTTTGGAGCCTGATGACTTTTTCTTTAACTGTGGTCAAATATATAGCCTCATCAATTTTTACGACCCAGTTCTTTTTCCTTAAAGTAAAAAGGGTAGTTGAGAGGATTTTTAGTCCCTATTATCTCTGAAATTTTATGAGTCCCTAAATTAATACTTGTGTATGCATTTCTAAGAGCATTTTACATTTCTGTTACCTATGAATAGTGAAAACTGAGGACGTGCTGATTCTCAGTCAAGAGTCTGAGGCTCTGCAGATGACTGTTCCGCTCTTCTCCACCACTGCACTGTGATCGGTCTCACAAGAGCATAAACACTCTGCCTTACAGGATGGAAAACCCTTTGATTTTATCCTCTAGACCCATCTGGCTGAATTACAGATCAAAAGTCCATATTATAAGAAGATGTGCTTAGGAAACTGCTGATTGCTTTAGAAGCTTTCTATTGAAGGAAAATTTAAACAAAAATTATGAGAACATATATTCCCTTTTGGACTATACCTCAGTAGATGAAATTTGTTTTCTTTCCAATTTTGCTATGTCACCTTTGGCAGGAAAGTCATTCAGCCTCTTTGGATCTCATGAGGATGAATGCTTTGTATGAAATTCAAATGATACCCATAGGTAGGGGTCTGAAATAGATGATCTCTTAAGGTGACTTTGAGCTCTACAATCTCTAGCTCTGTGTCTTTAAGTTGAAAACTAATTTGATACACATTCCTATAAACTCAGTCTTATAGAAGTTTAAGGCTTCCCTCAGAGAACTGTATTAGATTAATTCACAATAGCCGAAATAGTGTCACTAGATATTAGAAGCAAGTGTCTGTGTACATCTTCACGTAAACAATAGTATCATTATTTTTTTTAATATATTATCTATTTATTTGAGAGAGACACAGAGAGAGCATGAGGAGGGGGAAAGCCAGAAGGAGAGGGAGAGGGACAAGCAGACTCCCCACTGAGCACGGAGCCCAACGCAGGGCTTGATCCCAGGACCCTGAGATCATGACCTGAGCCAAAGTCAGATGCTTAATTGACTGAGCCCCCCAGGGGCCCTCACAATAGTATCATTATTACTTGTAGGCTTCCTAAGACTGCAGAAGGCCTGTCACCCACTTGCATAATCCATTTGGATCTGTGTCCTCCCTCCCAAAGCATATTTTTCATGCTGCAGTTAAGATCACTAACACCCAATAGATAGATAATATAGAAAAATAAATATACTTATCTAAGAATTTCCTGAAATTGCCCTCTGATAAAACCTAAGAACTTCTTAGTCATAAAAGCATCTATTTTGGGAGAGGCCAAAGTCACATAGAGACTCTCATTCATCCTTAGTGCCAGCCGAAATGTACTCTAATATAGGTGCAGTGGACTGCCATGGGCTAGAAGTGACTAGATGGTATGAGCACTGAGAAAGAGGGGATTTTCTCTGGAGTTCTGGGATCACCCGATAGGTAATACAGGTTAGAGACCTGATGACAAAGGCTACTCATGGAAATGCAAAGGTAAGAGATTTAAAGGAAAACAAAATTAGAGAAATACTAGTCAATAAGTGTTATTCAACATGTATTTATTGAGAACTCAACACCTGCCAAGCATTGTTCCAGTCACTGAAGACACAGCACTGAACAAAACAAACAGATATCCTCCCTTTGTAGGACTTACACTCTGGCAGAACATCACATTGAAGCCCACTCTGGAAAGGTAGAGACTATATTAAAGGAAACTCAACTGCAGGGGAGAAGAATACCAAGAACTGCACAGCCCAGTGATAAGAAACAAGGGGAAAGTCTAGAACGAAGAGTCAGAGGCTGAGAATCAAGGAAAACAATGATACGGTAGTTTAGAGAACAGCCAGTGATCACATTAACTTTTAGCCAGTGATCACACACTACAAGGCTAGGTTTTTAGGTCTGGCCTAGTTCTTACTGCTCCGCCATTCTGATTCTTGAGAACCAAACCTCTACAAGGTGAGAAGCCAGGGCAGATTCTTACACCCAGACTATTTTAGTACCTGCAATGTTTTGGATAGAAGACAAAATTGGCTAATTAAGTAGGAAATTCTGCACACAGTAACAATTCTGTGTGGTCATAAATTCTCCTACAACTGTCTATTTTAACTGAATACATAACTACATAGGAGGTAAGTGAGTAATCCATGAGTACGGAAGACAGGTGCTCAGAAAGGCATTAGGTTAAGTACTAAAATTAGAACTTGAAGGTCATAAAACTGTCATCAAATCAATGAGTCATCAAGACTTGAAACTAAACATGAACATTAAGCCCCAATCCTATAACCCTATACTGAGAACACATATACACATCCACACAACACAAAATACACGTGCACACAGAATCTATATATTAAAGAGGAGTCTCTATCTGGAGGGGTGTGGGAGTGGGGCAGGAAGCATTCAGACTGGTAAGTAACAAAAACTGTCATCAACTAAGAGATGGGAGCATTTCCCTTTATTGTTCTCTTGTTTACTTAGTAATTGCATTTGTGTTCAACCACCTCATACAGATTTCCTCCAACTCAAGTGGCAATAACACTGAACTAATCCAAGTTTCTTATTCTAGCAAGTTATTTTGTTTTCACTTTTATCACTACCTTCAAGCTGCTTCCCTTGAAATACCTGGAAGTCAAGGTTACAAATGATTTCCACTGTACCAGAACAAAAGCTACCTAACATTGGTTAACATCCAACCAATTCTAGACAGCTTTTGTCTGACCATTCACTAAATCAGAAGCCAAAGATGAAGTATAAGTCATCCTCCACTCTTCCTTGATGTCTCTGCACGGAAGAACACCTTCCTCCATCTGAGAACCTTAACTACATTTGATTGAAACTACTTTTGATTTTCATTCAACACACTGAAATTAAACTCACCAGGGCTCAAAAAATTTTTCAGATATTTCAAAAGATAACTCCTCTTAATTTAATTTCTAAAACTTGAGTGAATACATTCCCCTATTTTCTACAGCTGGGAATCCATAGATAACCAAGTCTATAATCTACTCTAATGATAACTCAGAAATGAAGCAAAAGCCTTAAATTCCTAACAGTGAACTCAGTAATGGAAGGAAACTTGACATTCAGCTTTTCTCTAGTTTTAGACTCTGTTAATAAATTACAAATAATACACAATTCTCATGTGCTCAATTAATTCTTAAATAAGCCTTTTCACTTTGGAAATGTGAAATGGGAAGGTTTTTCCCACGTCTATTTTGAGATATTTTAAAGTATTAACTGTAGGGGGAGCCTGGGTGGCTCAGTCATTAAGGGTCTGCCTTCTGCTCAGGTCATGAACCCAGGGTCCTGGGATCCAGCTCTGCCTTGGGCTCCCGACTCTGCAGGAGGCTGCTTCTCCCTCTCCCACTCTCCTGCTTGTTTCCCTCTCTCACTGTGTGTCTCTCTGTCAAATAAATAAATAAAATCTTTTAAAAATATATTAACTGTAAATATACTTTGTTGTTCTATTTTCTTTAGGTTCTTAGGAAATGACAGAAAGATTCTGAAAACCTAGTGCCCCACAAATTTAACCTTATGCTATCAATATAGATTAAGGAACTCAGTAGTCAACAGCAACTCTTGCTAAACCATGATTTGAATAAAGCAAATTTATCCTGAATTTCTGAGTCAGGGTGGGGCAAAGACAAATTAAGATGCTCCACATGCAGCATCTACCGTCTTTTTAGTTCAGAGATAGTACACTGAAATTTAAGACAAGAAGAAGATTTAGGGGCACCTGGGAGGTTCAGTCAGTTGGGCGTCTGCCTTTGGCTCAGGTCATGATTCCGGGGTCCTGGGATTGAGCCCCACATCAGGCTCCTTCCTGGGGGTGGGGGAGGACTGCTTCTCTCCCTCTGCTCCATCCCCTACTCATGTTCTCTCTCCCTCTGACTGCCGCTCCCCCTGCTTGTGCGCTCTCTCTCTCTCTCTCTCTTGCTTATCTCTCTCTCTCTCAAATGAATAAATAAAATCTTTAAAAAAAAATTTATGTCTTTTTCTCATAAAACTTTTTCACCAAAGAGATATCTTGTAAAGCTGCCTCAGCGTTACTGAGGAACACCTCTTTCTGGCATGCATGGATACTCTGCATTAAACCCTTCTTTCTAAGAATTCCTTTAGGAGGTATAACCCTAACTTCATTTACATAAAGACTTAATTTACTCTTAAGTAGAGAAAATAATGACCAAGGGTGTGGGCATAGAAGGAAGAAATTGCTTTCACACCACAAGCTTTTCCAGTGGGCAGAAATGATGGAAATCTACACTATGTCTTCAACCCAATAACCCACAGGTATATCCAAAAACGAGCCATCTACAGCAACAGTCCCAAGAACATCGCTTTCCCCTAATGGCAACACTTCGAGATGAGGAGGGGAAGGGCATAAGTAATATTTATCAGTAGTGCCAAGCAAATCCTTCTTCCCATTTGAATTGTCAATGGGTCACTGAAGCTATATGCTATGAATCAATCAGAATTACATTCTGTTTGACTGCATGAGGATATCTATGTAACACAGTGAAACAGTTTCATTCACCTTTGTCAGCAAATAGCAGACAATTTAGACAAAAATGTTTTAGGGGTTGGGGGAGAATGCAAGATGGAGACCTATTATTGGTACAGCTGCTTCAATTCTTCATTTTACATTGCCAATGAATATTGAAAATTGAGAGGAAATCCCCCATTTACCTTCCTCTTATCATGGGGAGGATCCTTAAAGGGAAAGCAGAAAGTATATTGATTCATATGTTTCAAAAGTCTTTCCGAGGTAGATTCAGAGTTCAATTTATGATCAATATAGCATATGTTGTCCAGGCATCAACAGAATTTACATAATAAGCTCCTACTTAACTCATTATATACTATGAAGTGAATCCTTTTTTCTTTACAAGTATTCTGATCAGAATTCAAAGATTTTCAGAAACAAAGATTTTCATGAGGTCATGGGAATTCCTTTCTTGGTCCTTTTGGATCTCAGCACCCTATATGTAACAATGCAGTAAATACTCCCAATGAAAAATTTAAAAGTTGTTGAAGATTGTATAATCTTACATGAATTTGAAGAATATACATAAAAACACCCTACCTTTCTTTAGAAGAAAACTATTACTATTTTCTCATTAAATTTTTATTTTCATTTCAGTTAGTTAACATACAGTGTTATATTAGTTTCAGGTGTATAATCTGAAGTGTTAAATTACTATATTATACAGTCAAAAACTATTATTGAAAGCTAAAAATTCCAAATTATTCTTCACCAGCTAAGTATAGTGACAAAAGGTCACTGAGGCAGTGGTTAGAACTGATAAATTTTGACCACTACCTTGCTTTATAGCGGTGGTCCTTTGTTCCCCAGTAAAACCTGGTGTTTCAGATCTTACCTAGACTTTACTGACATCACAAGCAAAATGAAAATAACTAAAGACAATGCATGAGTCTTTTGAGCAAGCAGTCTGAGAAATAAATAGCAATAACTCTAGATTAGCATGACTTTTAGCCAGAGGTTATAAATAATGAGTAACAGATGTCTGATCCAGAATTCTTTTATTACATTATCTTAAGTGAAATTCAGGTTTATTTTTAAGCTCTCTTGGATCCAGATACTATAAGGCAAGAAAAGTGTTTTTATTAGTGGGAAAGAAATGCTTTTCTAGATGAACCAAGTGAAAAAGATAAGACTGAAAAATTAACATGGGTGCTTACCACATACTGAAGAAAGAGGTTGTTGTTTTTTTATCTGAAAGACACTGGAATATTGGAAAAAGCAGCATGGTTAAAAAGAAAGAGGTAAATTTTGTTTTGAATCTACCATGGCCTTATCTCACCCAGAATGAGGCCAAGAAATAAAATCTATCACTGCCTAATCTACAGCATGAGACTAATGAGTACTCATAAATGTCAGTAAGTTAAAAAAAAAAAAAAAGGATATAGTTAGATGGAAGTGCAGCAAATAAAATATGAAACCATACTGGCTTTACTTCTTTTCACATGATCACAAAATGCAATAATATTTTTTGCATTCCCTATTTTTTCTCTTTATGTCTCTTCCCATGACCACTTCCCCAACAAACTGGCCCAGTAACTGAAACTTCCAATTGAATCAGTCCAATGGAAATGGAGCACAGAAAACCAATACTAATCACAGCAGAAAAAAAAAAAAAAATCTCTAAAAATTTTAAATTGGTTGTTAAATTTTCTCATTTAATGAAAACTCATGAGAATAATTGGATGCTGAGTCAATGAGCCAGCAAGTATGTATTAATAACTGCTAAGTACAGAGCATTGTCTCAGGCACTGTGGATTAATAAAAATAAATAAATAAAACCAAATGCTTAGTCCAAACGAGCATAAAGTATGTTATGGGCACAGACTAGAGAATATTATGTAAGATATTATATCATATAATAAAGAGTTAATTTCTAAGATTACATTTTAGAAAGTAAGAGAAAAAATAGTATAATGTATGTTTTAGTCACTATATCTAATTTCTGGTATTAAAAATAGAACTAAAAGACCAGAACAATGGTAAAAAGTACAGAGGGGAGTAAGTGGATTTGAATTATAATCCCTCACATTGCACTAAAAGAAGGGGAAGGTACTCATTAATAGTAGACTATGTTAAACATACATATTAAGATTTCTAGAGAAATCACTAAAAGAACAGACACAGAGAGTATAACTCCCAAAATAGTCTAGGGGGGAAATTCAATCCAAAAGTAAACAAAAAAAAAAAAAAAAAAAAGAAAGAAACAGAAAAATTAGTAATTGAAAGCACAAAGTAAGACTATAGATAGAATTTTAAAGTACTGGTAATTAAAACAAATGTAAACAGACTAAAACCTATAGTTAAAATCAAGATTGCCAAACTGAATTTTTCAAAAATACAACAATGAACTATTTATGTGAAATTCAAAAGAGAATTAAAACACTAATGGGTTTAAAGTTGAAGGTTAAATTTTATATGCCAGACAAATATTAAGCAAAATAAATCTGGTTTTAATCATACATAATAGATCCTCATTCAAAAATCATTATTAGAGATATATGCAAATACTGCTAGAGATCAAATAATATAAAAATTATTACTAGTGATATTATAAATTATTGCTAGGATATAATAGTTATATAATAATGTTAACTATACTGGAACTTTAAACTTAAAGAAACAGATATAAAAAATTAGTTATATAATAGACATTAGACGCAAAACAGTGATACACAAAGTAACTACATATGGGTCAAAATTTTAATTATCCTGAAGATTTCATTTTAAACTTGTATGTATCTAGTAACATAACTTCAAAACATATGAAGCAGAAATTCCCAATAGACAGGCGTTTGAAAAATTCACAAAGATGATAGGAGATTTTTAACACATCTCTCTTAAAAACTGATCCATCAAGCAGATGAAAAAATCATTAAAGATATTGAGCAACACAGTCCATAAGCCACAAAACCTGGAGAATTCTTCTCAAAGGAACGTTAACAAAAATGAACCATACTAAAGCAGTAAAACAAGTCTTGACAAATTTCAAAACCACTGGCACAGTGTAGAATACATCTGTATATATTAGAATATGTGTATAAAAACAAATATATTTATTAATATATCAAATATAAATATTTACTTATATTAGAATATAAGTTATCAGTCAATACTTATAAAACAGAGAACAAACTGATGGTTGCCAGAAGGGAGGGAGAACAGGAGAGGAGCAAAATGGGTGAAGGAGAGTGGAAGATACAGGCTTGCAGTTATGGAATGAATAAATCATTAGAATAAAAGGCACAGCGCAGGGAATATAGTCAATGATACCGTAATAGCACTGCATGGTGATGAAGGGTAGCTACCTTTGTGGTGGGCATAGCATAATGTTTAGAGAAGTTGAATCACTATGCTATATGCCTGAACCTAATGTAACATTGTGTGTCAATGGTAATCAAATTTTGGGGTGCCTGGGTGGCTCAGTAGGTTAAGCCTCTGCTTTCGGCTCAGATCATGATTCCAGGGTCCTTGGGATTGAACCCCACTTTGGGTTCTCTGCTCAGCAGGGAGGCTGTTTCTCCCTCTTTGTCTGCCTGCCTCTCTGCCTACTTGGGATCTCTCCCTGTCAAATAAATAAATAAAATCTTTAAAAAAAAAAACTATACTCAAATTTTTAAAATTTTAATAAATGAATAAAAATGGAAAAAATTAGTCATCAATGGCAAAAACAAAAGAAAACACTCATGCATTTAGAAATGTTAAAATGAGCTTTTAAATAATCTACAGGTTAAAGAAGAAAGGAGATATCAAAACAGAAATTAGAAAATAGAGCTGAACACTATCTTGTATCTAATCTAAGGCATGCAGTTTTTCACATTTTAATATCTCTGAAATCAGAATATATCTTATATTCAATGACAACTTTCAACCATAGTCAGCCAGTGACATAACTGCCATTACCTTCACAATGGATTGTTATTCCTGGTGACATAAAAAGAAAATTGCTTCCTTCATATTTGAGTGTGTAAAAATTCAGGATCATTTGAGGGGGGAAAAAAAGACAAATTCTGTTTGTTCACCAAAAATGATCCAGTGGCATATTTCTGGTAAGATCCCAAGCACCTGTGTCAAAACTCACAGAACAGCTGTAAGAATTTTGGAAGAAAATCCCAGGAAAAATAGTAAAGCACTCTTTAAAGAATGCCTTTGACAGAAGAGAGGATGACATAATATGGACAAAAATAAAAGTCTATGACTGAATCAATTAATGATTCAGAAGAAATGGATTCTGGATGTGAAGAAGTTTGATCAATATCTTAACCAATTTGGTTTTATATCTATGCATTTCTTTCATATATATGCACAAGAGCAATATGTGGCGTAATTACATTTTTAAAAGTTTACAGAATCATCCAATAAGTGTAGAATAAAAATTAGAAATGATGAGAAACCATTATACTGTAATTGTATTTTTTCCTAAGTGTTATATAAAATAATCCTTAGAATAAATGATGCACTATGGTACCATATGTGGCCGATTATGTGATAAAGCTAAGAGAAAGTATTGAACACTTATAATAAAGAGATGAAATTCTGAAAATAAATGAGCTCAGCATCCAAATAAAGAAATTTAAGAAAATAAATGGAAAAAAGTTAAATGAAGGAAATAGCTAAAAGAACAAAAACTAATAAAAAAGAAAACAAAAATATGATGTAGAGGGTCAATAAACCCAAAAATTCATTCTTTAAAAAAAATAAAGAATAAAAGTGACTAGAAACAATGATTAAGGAAAAAAGAGAAAAGTAGAAACAAGTAATAATAAAAGAATAAACATAAATGAAGGCACAGCAGACATTAACAACTGCGATGAGATGAAAATGCATGATGAAAATTTACGTGAAATGAACACATTTCTACCAAATGTAATTTAACAAAAGCTGATCAACACAGCAAAACTGGCTCAAAAAGGAAAAGGAGACCTTCTTTTAATACTATAAATATTGAAAAAATTGAAGCAGAATTTAAAACTAAGCACAATGTCACTAAGTAATGGTTTTTTCAGGGATTCTATGAAACATTCAAGAAATATGAATTCAGTCTTACATAAAATTCCTTCAGAATCCAGAAAAATTAGGAAAAGTCCCACTCTTTATGGGCTAGTTCACTCTTGATCCCCATTGCCAATCTCACTTATGAATATAGATGCAAAATTCTCAGTAAAATATTAGCAAAAATAACTCACCAACTTATGAAAAAAGTTACACATCTCCATGAAAATGATTCATAATGACCAAACACATTCATTCCAAAGATGTAAAATTTAGTACAATAAAATGTATTATTCTAATTTACTGTTAATGAATTAAAAGAGAAATCATGATCTTCTCAGTAAATTTTTTCCTAAATTATCAGCGAACTAGAATAAAAAGAGCCTTCTTTATTTAAAATGATAGAGGGTATTTTTTAAAACTCTTTAACAAACACCATACCTGATGGTAAAAGAGAAAAATAATTCTTTTGAAAGGAGAAACAAGGTAAGAATATTCATTTTCATCACTTTTGTCACCAAACTAGGAACTCTGGTTGGTTCCAATAAGACCAAAAAAAAAAAAAAAAAAATTTAAAGTGTTAGGATTGAAAGAAAAAAATATGTATTTTACCACATACAAAACACAAAAGAATCTACAGATAATTTTTTAGAAATGATAGAATTTTATCACTATGATTAAGCTACAAATTTAATGGTTTTCCTATTTGATATCTATAAATGGTTAAAAACAAGTATACCATGATAATTCACTAATTCAAAAACTATGTATTAAGTGGCCATTATGTGTCATGAACTAGTCAATGGGCTGGGACAATAGAAGTTAAAAACACACATACATAAACAAATAAAGGACAAAAATTTCTGCCCATGTCAACTTCACTATAGATACATATATATGTATATATAAAAATGTTATAAAAAATATATAATATATATGATAATATATTATCATATATATTATTATATACATTATCATATATATTATTATATATGATAATGTATATATATGTTATATATGTAATATATTATCATATATATTTAGTGTATATTTTTTTCTATAAATGTAACAATAGATATATAAGACCTTTATGGAGAAAATTATAGACACATAGAAAGAAATACCATGCTCAATATCATGAGATACCAGTTCTCTAACAACTGATCTACAGTTTCAAGGTAAAATCAGAGTGTCAACAGGTTGCAGGTATGCCTATGGGGGTGTGCATAAATTTACTTGCTGATTCTAAAACTGGAAGAGAAAAATGCCAAGGGCCATAACATTCTGAAATGAACAGCACCAGACTGAAAGATTTGCCTTACTTTAAAATAATATTAATTATAAACTTCTACTAACAAAAAGCAACAAGTAAATATTGGAGAGGCAGCATAGTATACAGGGCCAGACTGCCTGAGCTCAAACTTTGGGTCTGCCACTTTCCAGATGGGTGACTCTGGAAAAGTTAAGCTTTTGTGCCTCAATGGCCACATCTATAAAATTAGGGTAATAAGAGTAACTTCCTTACAAAGATTAGTTGAGTTAATCTTTATAAAACTCTTAGAACAGCAACTGGCACTTAGTAGGCACTATACACATATTTGATAAGTAGATAGAAATATGGAAAGACAGGTAACTCCATCAACTCCATGCATTTATGAAAGCCTGATATATAAAACAGGTAACACTGCTAATGATTTGGGGGAAATGAACAATTTGATAAATGGTACTAAAATATCCAGATGTGGGGAAATGAAACTAAATCCCTACCTCACATCCTAATAAAAAAATGCATTTTAGATCTGACTAGGGTTTAAATCGAAGTGGAAAACATTTTTTAACATTCAGAAGGAAATATAGGAGAGAATTCCTAAGATCTCAAACAAGATGGAAAAAGCATGAACCATGAAAGATCAGGTTTGACGACATTAAATGAGGATTTGTCCCTAAGATACCATAATGAAGGTAGCAGAGTGGCACAGGGGAAGCATGCTGGCCCATAAGATACCACAATGAAAATGAAAATAGCGACACATTGGGAGAAGATATTTGCAACTAAAGATATATCCAGAATATAGAAAGAATAACTTGGAATTAATTTAAAATACAACCAAACAGTGGGTTAAGCCTCTGCCTTCGGCTCAGGTCATTATCTTAGAATCCTGGGATCCAGCCCCACATCAGGCTCTCTGCTTAGCAGGGAGCCTGCTTTCCCCTTTCTTTCTCTCTCTCTGCCTGCCTCTCTGCCTACTTGTGATCTCTGTCAAATAAATAAATGAATTAATTAAATAAATAAAGTAAATATAAATAAATAAATAAAATTCTGATTAGTAACCAGGGAACCATGACCCGAAAACACAATTATCACATTCCCAACCACCTGGTGGTGATGTGGGTCAGGACCTCACGTTTACTGCCAGTGGAATACCAAGGAAATAAACTTTCACATCATCTTGTAAAGTTGACCAAATGCACAGCTATGACACGATAATTCCGCTCATCGGCATATATATACACTTCTTGCACATCTGCACTGAGAGATGTATGCAAAAAGTGTTTATATAAGCACTGTACTGAAAATAAAACTAGAGATAATCATAATATGTAGCACACTTTACCCTGGTAACAAGGATTGCAGGAGCCATAAATAGAGCACTATTTAACCGAGGCGAAAAAATGAACTATGGTCTCACGTAACATGATGAATGACTCTCATACAGACGTTGGTGAGGCAAATGAGCAAGTCACAGAAAAATGCATATAGTATACGAATCCATTTCTATAAAACGCAAAAACGGGCAAAGCTAAGCAATGTAGTATTTGGGGACACATCCCTTAGGTATGGAAACAAAACCAGGATAGTGGTCTCCTCTGAAAGAGTACCAGATTGTCAAGGACCAGAGTAACATCTAGAACATTGGTAGTGTTTCTTTCTTTAAGCTGAATGGTAGGGACATTTTGCTGCTTTGATACATGCATGTATTTGACAGACACTCTCTAAATATGAGTTATCACATGAACTACGGAAAAACAATTTTAACAAATAAAGAATACTTGTAATTTCTACCCTCAGCAAAATGTATAATACTTTTAAAAATACATGTAGGGGTGCCTGGGTGGCTCAGTTGGTAAAGCGTCAGACTCTTGGTTTTCAGCTCAGGTCATGATCTCAGGGTTCTGAGATGGAGCCCCCTGGGGGCCCCAGGCCCAGCGTGGAGTCTGCCTCTCCCTTTCCCTCTGTTATTCTCCCCCACTCTTGAGTAAATAAATAAAATCTTAGAAAAAAAAATATGTAGGCAATGTTTATTTTATAAGCCATATGTATTTTATTTTAACTTATTGTGATAAGAACACGGAACATGCAACCTAACCTCAGAACAGATTTTGAAGTGGCATTTCTAGATGCTTCCATGCTGTGAAGCACAGCTACACAATGCATCTGTCTCGCAGAACCGAATCTTGCTAACCACCTGCATGAAGTTTCCCAAAACTTTTTTTTTACTTGCATATTTATCTCCCCACTCTGGGAAACTCTGATTTAATGACCTCTCTGACACCGAAGTAGGCTGCGTCTGATAGAGGAAGTACAGTATGTTTTTTAAGAACCCAATTTTGTAGTCAGAGAAATCTGGCTTAAATCCTGAGCAGTTCTAGCTCTAGGACTTTAGACAAATCACTTAATTTCTCCTTGTTCCAATTTTCTCATCTGAAAAAAATGTGGATAATAATATCTATTTCATAAGACTGTTATAAATGCATTTATGAAAATTATGTGATTTTTCCATAAATTATGAAAATCAGAAACAGCGTCAGACCCATAACTAGGGCATAATAAATAGTTGTGGGTAAAAACAGAATACTGCAGCCCTTTGATTATATTCCAAATGAAAGCATAGACCTCCCTTTTTCCTCTTCATACCACCTTTGTGCTCCCATCAAAAGGGAGAGTCCTCAAACCACAACTACAACATGTATGCTCCTCTCCAGGACTAGCACTGTTTCAGACGCTGACTCACGGCAAGCTCAGAAAAAAATAATTTAGACGGTGCAGGGAATGTGCCAGGGGATCAGTGATAAATAAATAAGAAGATTGTTCCACAATGACAAAGATGAAACCAGACTGCATCATTCACATGGCCCGAGGAAGCAGCTAGAAAAATAATGAGTGGATTGATGGATGGTTGGTTTCATTGTTGGGGCTATCAAAGTCATACAGAATGATGATTACTAATGCTATTATAAAAAATTTAGCACTAAAAGTTGATCTGATATCATATCTAAATTATTTCATTATATTATAAATCATATTATTTTTCAGAAAACATTGATTGCGAGGAGATCATGGGCTTTTTTTCCTTACACGAAAAATGTCATTCTTCTATCGATTTCTTAAAGAACTATAGAGAATTTATATGAAACTAAGAGAGCCTGGTTTCTGAACATGTCAGACATGATGGCATCCCTATTAGAGTACCTCAGGATTACTCCCTGATGAAATCATTATGAATGCAACTTCCTCAGAAATGCACATCATCAAGAACGCAAGTAAATCCAAAAGTAACTGTTTCCACATTGGCATAGAAATAATTTTAGTCTAAGTAAACTCTTCATACATCAAGAATGAAATTACCAGGATATTTTCTGTTACTCGCTTTCTGTGTTTTTCCTTCATTGGCATGGCTCTGCTATTTTACACAAGGGAAGGGTCTCCACACTGAATTCAGTCAGATGATCTCACTTCTATGCTATTATTATAGACACAAAAGCAGATGAAACCTAGTTAGAAGCCACCTACTCAATTTGACTGGAGGGGGTATTATTTTGATTCTTCCCATCCAACCAGAGAGATCCTCTTATCTTCAGCAAAACTGCACCCACACACATACCCCCATGCCTAGCCCCATGGTCTTCTGTGGTTTCCTCACAAACGACATCCTCTCTGATCTGCAGAAGCTGCCTTGGGTCACCTCCCACACACACACATGCATATACCCATACACACTTCACAAAAATTAAGCCCCCATCAAAGGTGCAAAATTATTTTTCTTTTAGTTCTGTTTATCATTTCTCATAGTTTTCACAGATGATACACTGACGTTTAAGTGGCTACTAATGATAGTCACCAGCCTTTGATAAAATAAAAAGTGAATTCCAACTTGGATGTACTTCTCAATTCATTTTCCCCTACTACAAGCCAAATGGAGCACTTACATCTGAAATCTGATTATGTCGGACTTCCACAAAGCCGACCACCAATAGTACCCATTAGTTTACATGGAAGAGCTTTGCTTTTCAGGAAAAAAGGAAAAGAAAGAATGAAAGAAAAAGAAGTGTAAAAGAAAGTGGAACTCAGATTATGTTGTAAAGAATATTTATTTATAAAGTTTAAATTTTACCCCATCACGCACCTAGATATGTTTCTAAGTATTAGTATTTTTGTTGTTGTTGCTTATAGAATCAGAGCTCTGGAGGGGTCACTGAGAAGTCCTCAAGCCAATCACCAGGGTTCAGATGGAACTGTACCCCAACTAGGTTAAGGAAAAAAAAACAAACAAACTACCTCCCCTCTTGATGAAGTCCCAATAAGTAGCCACAACTTCTCTTCCTATCTTATCCCCTCAATCTCAAAACCTCACCAGTTCCTCAGATCTTTTTGGAATATACAATGAAGCCTCTTATGTTTTGTTTCAGCTTTTTTGTTTTTTAAGATTTTATTTATTTATTTGACAGAGAGAGACACAGTGAGAGAGGGAATACAGCAGAGGGAGTGGGAGAGGGAGAAGCAAGCTTCCCTCAGAGCAGGAAGCCTGATGTGGGATTCAATCCCAGGATTCTGGGATCATGACCTGAGCCAAAAGCAGACGCTTTAGGACAGAGCCACCAGGTGCTCCTTGTTTCAGCTTTAGTAACATTTGCATAATAACCCTGATACTGAAAATTATTAATGAAGATAGAAATTAACGAGGCACAGAGAATAAGGCCATAGGAAGTGAGCGTTATTCATGTTTGCCATGAAAGTTGCTCCCCTCCTGGCCTTCATTTCACAATGACCATACAATGAATGTTTGGATTCTTTCTATCTTATTTTTCCCATCCCTGCTAAGATCACTTTTCCTCCCTTCTCCTGCACTTTGCTGGAAAAACAAAAGATGACAGATGTTAGGTAAGAGTCCTGGATTCTCCCATCAAATAGGAAGTCATGAAATCATGAAGTTGCTAAAGGATAGAAAATTATTCTGTGGCCTGTGTTCATTTGCTGTCAAAATCCCTGTTAGCTCTCCCGCGTCCCCGTAAATGAGGCCAACTTCCCGCTCCAGGAAGCAATGTCAGCAGAGTGAAGAAGTGGTGAACAGCCAGCCTCCAGGCTAAGCCAACCACGGCTGGTTCTCCCAGGCCCTCCAGCACACTCACTGCATCGCAAGGACCCACTGAGTGCTTTTCTTCTTTCTTTTTATTTTTTCAGAGTGCATTTAAATAAGCTTTCCATGGCACGATAGAAGAGAAACACGTTCAGTAACAGTTACTGAGATGGGTGAAAACGGAGGCAGGAACCAGGCCCACGTCTCATCCCTCTGCCACCCACGCAGAATGTGATAGCGCTGCCTCCTGCCCGTTGCTCTGCTTCTTCCGTATGGTTAGAAAGTTGCCTCCCTTACTCAAGAAGGTAGAACACCTACTATAAAACTTCTGCATGAGCTCCCTTCACGGACAATAACTAGTTTTACCTGACCTCATAGTTTCTTTTCTCAATTTTTCCCCAGTATTTTAATATCCTGACTGTATGCACGCACGCACGCATTCATTCATTCATTGTCTCATTCGTTTACCGAGAGTCTACTGAGTGTCAGACACCATGCTTGATTCTTGTTAGGAAATAGTGAGCAAACCTACACATTCCCTTTGTTCAGGGGAGCTTATAATCTATTTAGTGGGAAGGATTAAATTAAAAAGTTACAAACATGATCTTTGTATGTGGATATATGTCATCACAAACATACACATACTTGGTGCTGGGAGTTCAGTAAAGGCTGAGATGACCCTAAGTTGAAGTGAGAGAAGACTTCCAACGAAATTGTGCTCAAGCTAAAATGCAGAGGAAGCAAAGAAGCTCATTCTGTAACAAAGCCACTTTCCTCTCTTTGACACAAATCTATATTTCACTTGAGTCAACACTGCTCATAATTTCCATTAAGAATGAGAATAATCCTTCTTCTCTTTTAAAGAAAAAGCTGGATACTGAAAATACAGATACTGTCTAGCTCTCTGTTGAACAATAAGCAGAACACAGCTAGGCTTTCCCCCCTTTGCTTTCCAAATGAAATTGCTGAACTCATAAAGATTAAAAGAACAGACATATAAAAGTCATGTTGTTCATTACCATAAGTAGGATACAAATTGGAGAGTTTGGGGGTGATTGTTTTTAAAATAGCAGGTGAGCAAGGAAGGGTACAGGAGTGATGGGAGAGGGAGTGAGAGAGAGAATCTTAAGCAGGCTCCATAACCAGCACAGAGCCTGACTCAGGGCTCAATCTCACAACCCTGACATCATGACCTGAGCTAAATTCAACAGCTGAATGCTTAACCAACTGAGCCACCCAGGTGCCCCTCTTGTGAACTCTTGTCTCATTTTTTGGCGACATCCATATTCCTTCTCATTTCATTTTCCCCACGGAGGTACAATGAAAGGTACATGTTTGTCAAGACTGTTCGCTGGATTGAACAGGGAATCAGAATCCTACTCAGTTCAAAATACTTTCTAACACCTTATCTAACGTACCTCAAAAAAACTGCATCCTTCATTGGACGACTTACAACACCATCTCAATTCTTCCTGAATTTTTTATTAAGATAGAGCTCTTTAAGTCCCATTGTTTTTTCTTAATCTTACAATCTGACTCCTTTCCTGTAATTCTGACTACGATTACCCACATGTCCAAAACCTAGATAAACAGAGTTCTCTCTTTAATTATTTAATTCTGCTACCTTGATTTTTGTCAGCGTAACATCCAGCGTGTAGGCTTGGAGGCACAGTCTCGGGAAAACTGGACAAATTAATCAGGCTCAGTGACAGAGATCCTGTGTTTCTCATCTACATGGAAACATAAAATATGGCCCTGTCATACCTGGAGTGTTTCAGGAGTGATTACAGAGAAGCAACATAGATCTTGTCCATTACTCCCCCTTGTTTATGAGGCCTATCATTCTATCAGAGAAGAAGATGAAATAAGTCTGCCATGATTTGTCTTCACAGTACCACGCTGACTGTTTCCTAGTTTATCATGCATCTTTATTCACTCCTACATGATAGTCTCATTGACAGTTTCATGCTAGTCTTAAAGAAAGGGCAACTGCCAAGGTTATATAACAAGGGGCCTGGAATCCAAAGAGGTCAGCATCCAGGACAAGAAACCAAGAAGCTACAATCCAGGAATGCCTACAGGGTTGAAAAACTGGGAACCATACCAAAACAAAGAGTTTGAGTAACAAACATCAGAAATTAAAAGCAAATAGGACCTCAATACTAAGTGACATCTTTCTGTCATTTCCTGCTCATTCATTTATTTTTCTGTAAAGCAGGAAGCAGTTCTCAAGTTCAGGTTTCCCTGGCTGGAGTACTAAATGACAGACACAAAGTACAGCAGCATCTGACCCTTGCTCCAGGCCTATGCCCTACATAATAACATCATATATAACTCAGTAATCAACTAATAACCAATGTTCTCTGCCATTAGAGTTCCATGAGGGCATTGTGCAAGATGGAAGTCATCTACTGCAATATTATCTTCAAGGTACTGGGGATATGTTCTTAAATATCCCAAGGGTATCCTCGACACTCTGTGATGGATCTACCACCCAAGACTTTAGATAAACAATTCTCAAATACAGTTAAGTATACAAGTTACACAAACTCTTGGAGGTACTATATTCTACATGTTCACAACTTAGCTTGTATAAAAGTATCATATTTCATTTTATCTTACCTAAAAAAAGAAAATAA